>NC_083865.1:8067500-8310000 GCF_029169275.1 Apis cerana
CTATTTGTACTTCGTACGTTTCTCGTATTTCCATCTTTGAACGAGCTCTTCATTAGACATCCCCTTCGACTAGATTTTCTCTTTTTATTATTGAAATTTGAAATTCGAGAGCGAAAATTAATACTGTCGACAACTGTGTTTCGATTCAAAAGTATTACGTTGGAAATTGATTAATTATCGAAGGAGAAGGACTCTCCTCTGAGAGGAGAGTCCTTTCGCTTTCGAAGAGAGGAGGAGATCTGGATCCACTTTTCGAAAAATGGATCAACGTTCTCGTCTATTGCGTTTACGCGCGATTTCCGCAACTGGCGGAAAAAAGGGGAAAAACGAAGGCAAGAAAGAAAGAGAGGAGAAAAAAACGGAAATCAAGAAGGAATTTGTGCGAAGGGAGAAAAATAGTTGCTCGGTTGGGGAATGCAATTTGTTCCAAATTCCAGAAGCGCGACTTAGCGATGATTGGGGTATGGTAAAAAGAAAACGGGTGTGTAACGAAGGTAGAATAATCGAGTTTGCTCTCGGTGGCTGGATGAACATTCCAAAGTAGTTGGCCGTAAACGGTGCTCACTTCGACCTGGCAGGAACATGTTAATTAGCGATAATTAAAGCGTGCTCGTTGCCCGCTATCCGCCCCGCATCGCCAACCTCCCCCCTTTTTCCACTCCACGCGGTTTATCTCTTACCTGGAATATCTCCCTTCGTTGCTCCACCGCCATAATTGATTTCCTTCCACCTGATATCCTCCTCCATAATCAACGATAAGCGCACTTTGTATTTCAAAACGTATTTCTGATTTAAAATTTTTCTCTGAAAATCCGTCTTACGTACATATATATATATCGGAAATATGTAATCGTCGAAAAGGTCGAGAGAATAGAGGGGAAAAAAAGTGGGGACGACGCTCGCCGCGACCAAGTTTCTTCAAGAGTGGGGGCAAAAAGAGGATGAGAGCGGGCGGGAAGAGGAGACGGCGTCGTCGTTAACCGACGGGGTAACAATTCCAGCCGCGAGCGAACAATAAGAAATCATACGAGCCGTCCCGTCCCGTGCCGTGGGGGGAGGGCGCGGTGTATATAACGTCGGCTGCCATATTTCTTCCATTCCACGAATCCCGGGGACGTTGATAACCGATCGATTAATTCGAGCGGGGGCCCCGTCCTCCGCGTCCATCGCCTCGGCCTCGGAGGAAGGCACGGGATCTCTCCTCCTGATCGCCCCCTTCGTTTTTTTCCCCCGCGTGTTCGGGGCCTCCTCCTTAAGTCGGATCGCAGCAAGATGGCCGCGGGCCCCGGTAAATAAGCGACTGTCATCTGACGCCCGCAAAAACCGGATACACCGCGCCAGACTGGTCTCTCCGTCTTCTTCCTCTTCTCTCTCTCTTCTATCTTTCTATATGTATATGTATATATATATATATACACATCTTTCACCGTTCCTCTCCTCTCTTCCTTCGCTTTTATTCTCTCCCTTATCCCTTCCCTTCCGCTCCTTTTCTTTCCCCTCCTGCTCACCTCGTCTCTCCTTTCTTTTCTTCCTTCTTATCCTTTCTTCATTTTGCCTCCCCTTTTTCCATCCTTTCTCTTCTTCTTCCTCTTCTTCTTCTTCTTCTTCTTCTTCTTCCCTTCTCTCTCTCTCGCTCTCTCGGTTTTCTCGATTCTACCTCGTCGCGATGCACGGCGAGAGGATTAATTACAAAAAATCCGCGGCGACGCGAATTCGAAACGTGATTCCACGAAGCAGCAGCCGGAAAGAGGGAGCGCGCGCCGAACTTTTTCGCCACCCCGTGGAGAGAGATGGCCCAATAAGCGATCGATCGAGATGGGGAGACAGGGTTGCCGACAGCTGTCGCGCGGGGCCCCGACTCGATTGAAATTGAAATCGGGAAAGGTGAAGGTTCGCGGATCGAGGAAAAAATGTGACGAAATTTCGAAGGAACGAGTATTTTTTATCCGTTGTCGGCGACACTTGAAAATTGGAATTACTGGAGAAATTGAAGCGAGCATTCCAAGATGTTTGTCGGCCCGAAATATTGAAATTCGAGCAGGAAGATTGTTTTTGGATATTGTATTCGGGGTCGACGCTCGCCGAGAATCGAGGAACAATGTCCAACGGATACGAAAGATACGGGGAGTTTTTCGAAGGGAACGCAGGATGATAGGATCTTTTATTTTTCGGCAATTCCGAGACAAATGATCGTTCGGCTTGACGGGCCATTATAACGACATTAGCAAAGTTTCTACGGGTCGGTTGACGGAGGAAGCTAGTAGTCGATTTCGTTCTCGACTTCATTCCTTTTTTAGCCTTCGTGGCTTCCTCCTTTGTAGCCATTCCGCAAACGGGGAGGGGGGCCTCGACACACGCTCGAGAAGAATATTTCGGATTAATCGAAACTCCTCGACGTCCAACGCGTAAACTCATTTCTTCGAAATTCGAATTTCAAATTGAAGACAAATTGAAAAAGAAAAAAGAAATCGAATCAAATAATACGTCGTATTATTCGTTCTTCGACAAACTTACCATTCATCCCATCTTCTCTCGAGCCTCTCATCTCGAGAATCAAAAATGGAACACCGTCTTTCCACCAAACTACTATCGACAACCCCTTGAAAAAAAGGGAAAAGAGAAATATTCCAAACTCACTATCAGCTGACTCGTCAACCAACTGTCTCTCCCGATTCTCAATGAGAACGGAGCCAATAAACTCTGGATCGCGGTTTCATACCCCGATTAACCGATGGATCGAGGGTGAGGAAAGGTGGAGGAGGGAGGAAGGGACCCGATCTCCTCGGGTTTTTCGTGGCGGCGGCCCGGGTCTTGGACAGTGGAATTGGGAGGAATTAAAAACGAAGTGAAATAAAGCAAAAGGCAGAGAGCGACGAGGAGACGCGGTTTGCCGGGTGCTTTGTGATGTTCCCAGAGGCCGCTCCCTCCCACTTATTTCACCCTCTCTCTCTCTCTCCCCTCCTCCCCCCTCTCGACGCTCCCTCCTCGGTCCACCTCTTCTCCACGGCTCTTCTCTTCTTCCACGTTCCGCGCAGCGAGGAACTAATTTGAGTGGAGTGCTAGCCCCGTCCGCGGGCAAAAACTAATCACCCACCTCCCTCCCTCAACGTTTACCCCTCAACGTCAATTACCATTTCTAATTCGGCTATCGTGAATTAATACGATCCCGCGAGAGGACACCATCGAAGGAGGAGGAGAAGGAGGTTCCGTCTCCTCGTATCCGAGATCGTTCGTTTCTTCTCCTCCTTTATTACTTCAACGATGACAATGAATGGATATCGGTCTGTGTTTTCGCTGTATTTTCATCTATTAATTTTATCAAAGAAACGGAACATTTGTTTACATGTACAGATGGGAGGGAGAGTTTAATCTTTCGTATTTTTAAATTATCGTTCGTGGAATAAAGAGATGGACAGATAGAGATACGTATATTCGATTTAACGGAATAATTGGGCGCGACACATGGAACGGTGTTTCTCGATCGAGGGATCGGCGGGTGGGGAGAGGTGGCCTGGTCAAGAGGGCCAGTATTAACGATAATTAGACAATTAATTCCTCGTCCCAGGCGAATGGAGGAGATCGGTGAGAGACGGGCGGCGAGAGAGCCGAGACGGAGCCGACTATAAATTCACCAATTATCGCTCTAACGCGTAATTGGGCCGATCTTCCGCTCGAAACTTTGTGGGAAAGCAGTCGACCGCGACATTGGCGCCAATTTACTGATTGCATTAACGGGCTAATTGTGCCGTTGCGCCGAGGATCGTTGCTCCGCAGAACCGATCGAGGCCGTGTATCGATCCATCCAAATCGTCCCGATATCCCGCTATTTTATTTACTCGCTTATTTCTCCTTTCAATCACCTTCTCGGTATTAATTTTTCCTCGATTCGATCCAATATCGATCATTGGAGAATTCGGGGACCACCTTCGCTGGAACTCGAAGCCTTTTTTCACCCTCTTTCCGGGAAGTCCTTTCGCTCCCGCCGAACCCGTTTCTCCCCACCCTTCCAAATGCCGTGGATCTTTAAAGATCTACGGATCTCCCTTCCTAGACGATCGACCGATCGATGCATTCCTCCGCCGATCATCCCCGAATTCCTCGACCTCCTCGATCGCGGAGAGAGATCCCGGTGCAAACTCGATTAACGGGAATAATTTAGGGAATTGTCTCTTCGCGACGGTTTCGAATCGAAAGAAGGAATGGAGGAAAAGCGAGCGGAAAAGGGAATTGCGAAGAAGGAGGATGCATTTTTGGACATCTTTGCGTTTTAACAATTTTCCATTGGAAAAAGGGATCGTAAAGTGGAAAATAAAATGTCGTAGTGGTAATTTAACAGGGGAGGGAATGTAATTAGTCATCGCCTCGCGATTGTTTCGTTCGGGGAAAGTAATTAGTCATTAGGCGGGCGATATTAACGGGCAGCCCGCCGGCATTACCCGTGGATTAGCGGAATCTTTTAAAAAGGGAATCGAAAATCAGCCGGGTTAAAGCGACAAGAAAATTACCCTCCTCTTTGATCCGGGAGGGGTTGAATGGTCCTCGCCTCGTTCGCGAAAGGATCAAAGGATAAATTTCCAATCGCTTCGCTTCGATCTTTGTAGAAGATGTTTGTTCGTAGATGAGATTTTTATGTAACATTTCAAACATTTCGTCTAAAATTATATTTCACGTCGTCTCCTCGCGACTGAGAGATTGAATCGCTGAATTTAGCAACTCTCTAAGAGCAAAAGAAGATGGAAAGATCTTTACCTTCCACGTAACCCAGAAGCTCGTTCCAACTTTCGAGCCTCGAAAAAAAACCAAAAGACAGAGACGTCAATGGTGAGAGGAGGGGGAGAAAATAGCCATGGTTTCGAAGACGAAAAGAAATAAAAAAATAAAAAAGGCAGAGACAACTGGTAAAAAGGAGATGCTGAGACGGAATAGATAGAGATAATGAATGGAGAAATCGTTTCACGTTGGCAGCGCGAATACGGTAGCAGTATCCTTTCCAGACCTCTTCTTCCCTCGACCCTCCTTTCCTCCCTCCCTTTTTTCCCCCATCTCAAGAGACGGCTTTTTAAATTCATCATCGCCGTTCTCGGCCAAGGCTGTAAAAGCTCGCGCGGCCGCTTTACGAGTGTGAATAGACGCTCGTCCAATTATGCAGCTTAATTTAAATGGGATAATTGCGTGGTCTGCCTCGCGTCTGCGACGGCGTTGTGCCTCGCGTGGAGTTTTCGATGAGGGGGAGGGTGGAGAGGCTGCATGCAGGGGGTGTGTTTTGCAGGGCAATCGGGAGGTGTGGATACGCGTAATTGGATCGCTCTCGGGAAATATATTCATATTCGGTTTCGTAACCTCGTGTGTTTATTTTTAATGCGTTCCTTCCTGATGCTCTCCTCTAATAACACCCTCCGGCGGCCACGAATTCTATTTTTTTATCCTCCTCGAATGATCCCTGTTCGAAGATCATCCACCTTCCGTTCGGCTTTCATTTTCGCGCTCGAAGTTTTAAGGACTTGCAGGCGTTCGAAAGTAATTTTAACCGGTTACTTTTCCATTTTTATTTTAGAATAATAGTTGAAACGAGAATAATTTTTACGATCGAAAGATGATTTTCCAAAGAATAGTTGAAAGTAAATCCTTGAAAGTTTCGCAATCGAGAGGTTTCATTTCTCGAAATTACTTTTCCATTTTTACCTTAGAACGGAATAATAAAGTAGTCGAAACGAAATGATGGGAACAATTTTTTATTTTTCTCGAAAATGCGTCCAGATAATTCCCGGGGAATTGTCGAACGAATGGTTGAAAGTTTGGCAATTCTTCGATCGAGAGTGACGACCTTTCGAGGCGAGAGGTTTCGGTCGAATGAAAGGTGTTTCGAGAGAACGCTTAACGCGCTCGACGCACGAGCCACGGATTTAAACTTGGTCTCTCGAGCGTAGGAGGACCGTTTCCATCCCGCCCCTTCCCTTTTTTATCGCGCCCCGTCTCGCGACCGACTTGCCTCTGCCTTAACGCCGCCGTGAATCCAATTTTCACGGGAATTAAACGGCGCATTCCTCGCTTCGCCATTTTCTCGACGCACTTTCTTCAATCTCGATTTTCGACCCGAAAAGGAAGAAAGAAAAATCGGAGAGAGACACATACGTCCCCCCTTACGCTACGAAAGTCGAACGATTTTTCTTCGAAGGATGACCGGGGGGGAAGGAACGATAATTCTATTCTGGTGACGTTGATTCGTTGTAGGGGAAATTAAGCACAGTCATATTCGCAATTAGAACGCGGCCTAAGTTCGCTCGTTTGCGGATTGTGCCGTGTAATCTCGCGTGTCCCTCCTTGTTCCTTTCACCCTCTCTCGGCCGGGACTCCCCTCCTCCCCCTCCCCCATGACTCGCGATTTTTCGCGTCCTCCAGACGATCGTTAGGCGAGTTATCACTGCTGGTCGCGTTTCCCTGGAAATCTCGCCGCTTCCTTCTTTTTTGGGATAAATCGAGAGAGAGAGATGGATCTTTGTTATCTCGAGTTCGTCTATTTCGTTCGTTCGATGTTTGGAAATTGAAATTCTAGGAATTTCTTTTTTTTTTTTTTACTTGCGAGAAATAAAATCTCCGTTTATTAATTCAGAATCTTCCGATCTTGACGCGTATTTCAAAGTCTTTATCCGTTTATTTATATCATGTCCGAACAAATGGGTCAATGAATACTCGTAATTGAACACTCGTGATGCGATACAGAAATGATAAAAAAGAGTCGTCCATTCGTAATTCCGGCACTTATCTACTATTTGGAAGAACAATTCCTTTACGAAAGAGTAATTAAATTTCGCGCCGCTTGCTATTGTTATCCTCTTTCGCAACGACGGTAATTTTTTAATCCTGCCGCGTGTTTATCTTTCCACATTCTTTGAATAATACGTCTCTCGATACAATATACTTGGTTTCTTCATATCCCCGCATATTCAACTTGCTACGCGCGTAACGTTTTACTCGAAAGGAGACGAAGAAGAAAAAAAAGGAAAAGAAAAGGAAAGGAAATTCAGTTAATCCTCGCCAATTAACCACTTTTTATCGCCTCCCGGCGAATATTATAAGCCATTAACGTCCCAGACCCGTGTCTCCGAACACGTTGTAAAATAAGATTGATTTAGAAGCGGCATTTAAACGTCGACAAAGCGGCGAGACACGTCGATAAACCCGTGATCCGAGTTGGTGAACCATTGGAGGAGTTGGCGGCGGAGTCCATTGACTTTCCGCCTTTCCGGCCTCCAGGAAAAACCGACGACTTTGAACTCCGGCGTGCCGAGAAAATTCCATTTCCCTGTATGGAAAACCGCTCGTTGAATCGCCATACTGTAATTAGCGCCGTTGTATATGGGAATATAGAAGAAAAGGAGTTGGAAGATCGGCGCGGCGATACGGCCTGAAAACGGATTCTTCCCGTCCACTTCCATGAAACTCGTCCGCGCCACGTGAATCCAAATTGATTAATTAACTTGTCGTAAATTTTTCAATTTTACGCTGTTTGCGATTCTGACGCGATGCCACCACGGTTTCGAGGGTGGTGCAATAATTTTGTCCGGATTTGAGTTCTCACGAACGACTGAATAATTAATTACGCGCGTGAAACGAAGTCGGTGACTTATATCCTCGAATGATCCCAGCGAACGAAATTCGCGCAACGAGGATTAGACAGTCGAGGCCCGAAATGAAATTAGGATGCCGAGCGGCGTTCCAGGCGACCGTGGATCCAGGTAGACATCCGAGTTTGCCCTCGCGCATTCCTCGTCCTTTTGCGGCAACTGGGATTGGAACTAAAATTCTGAGGGGATGCGCATTCCGTCGAGCGCAATCCGAAACAGAATCGAGTATATCTTTCCAGGGAAGGTTTCTCTCGCGCTTTCAACGATAGAGATAGAATTCCCTCCGAAATCCTCTCCCTCTTTCGATCTCCCTGTCTCAATTTTTTCCCTTTTCCTTTTTACCACGACTTTACCACTTCACCCACTTCACCATATATACCATCAGAATTCGAAACATCGGCCGGTAACAAGCTCGATCGCGGCCAAGCTCGATCCGTCCATACCCCCTCCCCCCTCCTCCATCCGCAAAAAACCCATTCCCAAAGCATCCGCTGCGAAACTTCTTTTGGAAAAAACGAGCGACCGAAACATCCGATCGCGAACCCCCTGCTGCCCTCGGCCAACCCCTTTTAAAACATTCGATCTCCTTCAGAAACGACGAAACCCTCGGTGCGCGCGAGCTCGAGGCAAAAGGAAGAAGAGAAGAGAAGAGAGAGAGAGAGATGGCAGCGGGAGCCCGACGAGATCCGGGATTCTAGAGAGCCGTAACCCTCTGGAGGGAGGTGGCGGGGTATTCGCGAAAGGAAGGCGGTGATGGCGGCGATCGAGGGCTGGAAGGGATCTGGAAGTCAACCCTCGGGCGGGGTTGTCCAAGGAACGGAGGACCAGCTGGAGACTCTCGCCCTCTCCTGTCTGCCTCCTTTTCGTGCCTCCCCTCTCTCCCTCCTCTCTTTCCACCGCCTCCTCCGCTTCGGAATCGGCATTCCTTTTTTTCTTTTTCCTTTTTTCCCCTTTTTTTTCCTCCCCAGAGTTGCGCCTGCGATGGGTGGAAACCAGGCAGCTCCGTCCTCGACCAATCGGGAGCCGGAGCCGCAGGTTACGCCTCTGGAGTGCGCCGGCCGAGGCCGCTCGCCTTCCTCATCGACCTCGTCGAGCGGCCGGTCCTCCTCCCTCGCTCCTTCCTCTTGCCCGCTCCCCCTCCACCACCAAGCGTCTCGCTTCCTCCACCTTTCCAGCCGGCGGTCTCTCCTCGTCGCTCCCACGCCGAGCCCCTTTCGACCGAGCTTCCTCCTCCTCCTCCTCATCTTCCCTCCTCTGACCACGTTCTCCTGCTCTGTGCACCGAGTCTAGCTCCTCTCCTCCGTTAGATTCCACCGAGAGTTCTTGTACTGATACCGAATCCTACGCTATCTTTCCAACGCCGTTTCCTTCTTCCTAGTCCCCCAACCCTCCCCCCGCAACGCTTTTTCCAACGGATTTCTCCGAATCCTTCCCCGACCTACGCAGAAAATCCTTCCTATTCTTCCTATTCGCCCTCCGTTTTCCACGTTTCGATCGAACCCTCTTCGACCGATCGTCCCTCTCGTTTCCGTTTCGCAATCGACATTCTATCTTTCCGCTATTCCATTTCGCGTTCAACAAGGAGAAGAGGTTGTTTCCTTTTCGAAAAGGGCTCGTTCGTTCAATTGTCGAACCGAGGATCGTAACGCGATGGGATTCGGCACTTTGTTATTCGGCGGTTTGCACAACTATTTTAATTAAACTTTCTTTGTGACAAGGAAGGAAAAACTTACTCTTACATCGGCCAAAAACCTCCTCGTCTTTATTGAATCGCTGTACGAAGATAGGTTCCTTCTGGCACAAGATTGATATATTTTTTGCTCCCTTCCGTATTCGTCATCTTTCCCTTTCATCTTCTCGTCATCGCGGAGGGAAAAAAGGACCGTGATTTAATAATTTAACAGATCGTGAAGAAAGGAGATAATAAATACGCAAGTTCGATATGCATACGTAAATGAGAATGTAAACATAAAAATTGATAAAGCGAAAAGGAACGACGTGCAAGAAGAAACAAGGCTCTGGAATAAAATATTGTTTCCTAAAATCGAACCTCGCCATTTTCGAAATAATTCGAATAACCACCGATCACGTTGATCGACGAATGAATGGAGCGAGCCATGTCTTCGAATCACGGTTCATCCCCTGTGCATCGAGTTGCAGCTGCACAGGTGCGGCCGCCTCGACCCCCTTCCACCCCTAAGGAGAAGGGGGATGGGTTTGGCGATGGCAGAGCGCGCATGCCAGCTCTCCGTTCGTCCAAGACCTGCTCGAGAGACCTGCTTCCTCCCAAGGACCAACCCCTTTCCTCGGAGGGGGTGCGGCCACTCGGTGCACCGCGTAAGTCGTGCAACCCTCCTCCTTCGCTCGCTGCCCCCTTCCACGTCACTGCACCGAGTTCCAAGCGGCACGGAAGCCGCGGAAACGAGTTTTAATTAATCACCTCCAGTTTCCTCCTGGTGCTCGCGCCATCTGCGAAGGATCCTCTCTCGCGGCCGACACCGCGAGACCCAGGCAAAAAAGGAATCCTCCAACGAGCACCGAATCTATGGCCTCGTTTTTCGCCTCGCGCGCCTCTCCTCCGACCGTCCTGCGATATTTGCCGCGGACGTGCTTCCTCGTCGCCGAGAGGAATCCTCGATCGGGTGGATTTCGTTCCAAGCAAAAATTTGGGAAGTTTTCATCTTTCTTAGTTGAAATTCGAAAGCAAACATTTGAGAAATTTCGGTCTTTCTTAGACTTTCCGTCGCTTTGGAAGGTGGAAGGTGCGAGGTTACGTTTGTTTGAGGGTTGGGATATTTGCGAGAGGAATCCTCGATAGAGTAAGCAAAAATTTGAGAAATTCCTATCTTTCTTAGTTGAAAGGCGAAAGGTGGAAGGTTACGTTTGCGATGGATGTGATTCCTCGTCGCCAGATTCCAAGTAAATTTGAGAAATTTTCATCCTAGTCTTTCTTCGCGTTCTCAGTTTCGAACGTGAAATTTGGAAGGATTTGTTTAAGGATTTTCGAAATTACTTCCATCGAGTTTAAAACAATTTATTTTAGATATATCGGGGGGCACGTTCGGAATACTTGGAATCGCGTCTAAATTTTGTTTTCGAAGGGAAAAGGAGAGGACGTTGTTCGGAGGGAAGGAAGAAAAATGGGAAACACCTCCGAGACGGCGAGCTTTTTCGCGAGAGGGGAAATGAATGAACATCCTCCTCGCGAGAAGGAGGAGGACCGCTCTCCAACTTTCATCCTCTGTTCCATCCAGTTCATATCCGCGATGGTTCCGGTTAATGGTACCGGTCATAAACAAAATTCATCCCCGGACAGGGGTTTAAAACGGGCGAGCGTACATCGATGTACACGAGAGGGCAGGCAAAAAGGGCCACCACCATTTTCCTCGAGCGATAGGGGGGACGAGGAGGGAAACGTGGGAAGAGGGATTCGGAGGTGGATCGAAGCGGGGCAGACTTGCGATACTATACCTCTGAGCGGGATGATGTAACGAGGTGCGCATGTTCTCCGTGCTGGGTGCACGCCCTCTCGTGCAATTTCATTTTCTAAATGAGGAGGCCAACCCTGTTTGGGGAGGGATGGGGTGTGTACCGCTTGCAATCGAAATTCCATACCCGTTTAATTAATTATACATGAGCTTTAAAGGGGTTGCGGGCCAATGTTATCGCTAGCCGCTGCTTTTCGAGTTGGAGAGAAAAAGAGATGAAAAAATGGATGGCTTTTGCCCGCCTGAATTTCTGATTAATTGTCATCACGTTAAGTGTTAGGACGATTCGAGCAAATGCGCACGAGGAAGAAGAAGAGATAATTAAATTACTTGCAGAATTTTTCGTTGGAGCGCAGATAGAATTGAAGGTTTGGCTTGGAAAAGTTGTGACGAGAGGTTAGCCCTGACCTAAGGCAATGGTACGTCTGGAGGAGGTCGTCTATTTCCCTTCCAACATGGCGAGCCCTTTCGGAAGGATCGGGTTCGAAGGCTGCTCCACGATCTTTGGCTCTCTCTCTCCCTCTCTCTGTCTCTTTCTCCCTTCTCGGATTCGTTTCTCATTAATCTCCGTCTCCACCCTTTTGCTCTGTTTCAAGATTTCTTGTTACTTGGCCGGCCTCCTCTTTCGCCCCCCTCACTCTGCCCCCGTTCGTGGCCAACATGGCCGACGGAGGAACGACCAACGGCCACCATTCGGACGATTCGTCCCGGGATTTTTCAAATTTCGCCCGGTTCGCCCGGTCGATTGGTCAGTGAAAACCGGCGAGGAAGAAGATGGCCGCGATCCTGGACCAGCTCGTACGATCAATGCCAAAGCTTCCTAGCGTTCGCCTCCGATTTTTTCGTCCCCCATTTCGCGAGTAGAATGCGAATCCTTCTCGCGATTATTCTTCTCAGGCCTTTCAGATCCTCTCGTTATCAACGTATCAACCGACGTATTCTTTCACGTTGAAAGAAATTTCAGGTTAGAGTCATTCTAAACGTACATATAAAAACTAGAAAGATCGAAGAATTGTTTCTCTAGAAGATTTTTTTTATCGCTCGAGCATCGTTGTTTCCTCCGGAGTTTTGTCCATTATTTTCATCGTAACAATCTTCTGCTTCTGCTCGAGAGAAGAATTCCGTCAAATCCGAAGAACCCAATTTCTCAACTACAGCAGAAAAAAGGAATTTGGAGAACGAAAAATAATCCCAAACTTTAGAACAAAACGATGATTGAATCCTTGGAATTGAAAGAGATTGAATCCTTGAAAGCAGAAAATCTTAATCGTAAAGTTCTTCGATCCCAACTTCCTTCTCTCACCTCTACCGAGCAACACCCCTCTCGAGAATGCTCCGCACAGGTGTCGAAAAAATAGTCTGGCAGATCTGAAGATCTGCGGAGGGAGGATCTGCCAGCCGGGTATGTCGGTCTGTCGGTCGTTCTCGTTCCTGCCATCGAGGCCTCGAGGACGAGAGAACGAAAAAAGCCTCCCCCTCTCTTTTCTTCGAGGATGGCCTTGAACTTCGGGGAGTCTCTCGTTGGCCGAAAAACCGTGTCGCAGTTTTTCCACACGGGCTAGATAGATACGCCGGCGGCAGCTCGACGAGCAGCACGAATCACCGGGCGAAACGGGCTCTTCTTACAGGCTACTTGTTAGGTAGCCTGTGAGAAGGTGGGACGCACTCACCCCTTGAACCTAACCAGCCACCCTCTAGCGCCTTCTTCTTCTGCCTCGCCCCGGCGATAAGATTTGTGGTTATAGCTTGTTTTTGGGGCAGCCGCCGCCGCGGGTGCCGAACACGACGACCGAGCTTCTCCTTCTAGATCCTCTCCACCGTGAAGGGGAGGGAGAAGAGAAGTGGTTAAATGGAAGGGTGGACTTGTGGACTCTCACGTTTTTCAAGGTCGAAGCAATCTTTCGAATCTTTGGAATCTTGTCGAAATTGAAAATTGCACATTTTGGATTTTTTAAGCAGGACGAGTCCCGTTTAAACAGGTCGACGAAAAAATATAAAACGTCAAATGTGATCGAGGTGGATGAGTTTATAATGAGTTTATATATAGGAATCGAGAGGGGTTGGTTCGGGGGGGATCAGTTCAGTTTGTAAGAGTTGATGGGAAGATTTATAGAGTGGTTGGAATAGAAATGGCACGGTGTTCGAGAAAATTTGTTTTCCTGTTAACTTGTTAAGTCGTTAAATTCGTTTGAGAACTGACCTGTGGATCTTATCGGGATGTTAACTGTAGGAAGGTTTAGAAAGAAACTGGGACGATCTTGAGTCCAGTGACCCTGTAACCGTGACCAACAACCCCTTCTGAATTGCATCCACCCTTGACTATAAGATTTGTGGTTATAGCTCTTTTTTGGACCACGCCGTAGGGGTCGATGACGATGCTTCCTAAAGGGTGCTTCTTTACAAATGGACGACTGGTACTTAAGCTTCAAATCTTGAAGATCTTCCCTTTAATAAATCGTTCCTTTCCTTCGAAATAATAAATACGAAATAATAAATTCATCAAATTTCTAAATTTTTATTACGAAAAAATATTGATATTTAATATTCCCAAAGATTATGTATTTTCGAAAAAATTTCAAGCGATCGATGCTTGAAATTTTATCATCCGCGAATTTTTTTCTTCTTTTCGTTTTCTTAAATATTTGTCGTCGATACCGTGCATTATTCGACGAATGACAAACAGCAGACAAATAAGAGGAGATTGATTCGAGAGATATTCGAGTAGACGTTCACCGACCCCTCGTCTTGGTGGGGTGACTTTTTATCCTAGGGACCGTTTTTTCTCTGGCTACGAAGAAATTCCTCAGGAATTCGTGGACCGTTTCAGGGGCGGCTTTTTGCATGATGCCTCGTGATGCTCGTGACCTTTTCCAACCTATTCCTTGAAGCGTACACCAGTGTGAAATTAAGTTGTAGGAGGTCAGGGTCTAGCCTCGTGTTCCTTCCATTCAAGAAATCCTCCTCTTTGTCGAATTAGAACATTATCGTTTTATTTCTCGTCCAACCAGTCGAACGAACGAACTTCTTTCTTTATCGTATTTACTTTGGTCTTAATAAAAACTCGCATTTCACGTTTCATCAGCGTGTATCAGATAATTAGTTAATTAAATATGCGATGGTGCGAGCTCGAGTTTCGTGCTCTGTGAATTTTTTGACATCTTTACGATCGTGTAACTCGTAATAATAATATTAGATCGGCAGTACTACGAGAGGATTAGTCGGAATTGGTAGATAAATATCGCGGAAAAAACTATAGTTTTTTGGAGAATGCTCAGTTTTTGCTTCTTCCGTGAGGAGTAGATATGAAAGAAATGACACATTCTCGGTCTTTCGCGTTCTTTTGCCGTTTCTCTTTTGTAATTAATGTCACGATGTATTTTTATCAAGTTATACAGTAAACAATTCTAAATATCTAATTGATAATATATTATTTCTAAATATTTGAAATTTTTTATTAAAAAGTAATTGATAAATAAAATTTTTTCTCGACAATTTTTTGTCGACTTCGCGAAACAATTTCCTTTTTTTTTTTTTCGCTCGATCTTTTCTCTATAAATAATTTTATAAAAATAATACTAGATTAATTGATACAACTCTAACGATATATTCGATAAAAGGAGCGAGAAGGAAAGAGGCATTAGGAAAGAGAAGGGGATAATAAGAGAGAGAGAAAACCCGCCCGTTTCCCCACTCTTTTTCCTAATCCCACCGCGGTAGCTCGTTACCCCCACCAATATTCTCGCAGCACGAGCAGCTCGCGATGTATCGCGAGGGGCAGAGCCGAGGTCGGCCGAAGAGGGCCGAGCACGGCCGAACGGTTGTTCGAATCGCGACTCCCGCGTCAGTGCTGCAACCGCGTCCGCGGTCCACGGTTCACGATTTCCGGGCCTTGCCGGTTCTGTTTTTTCCCCGCTCGTCACAACGAAACAAAAAAAAGAAGAGAAGCAAGGACGATATCCGTTTTCCAGAAGGAGACGCGTGCTACCTGTGCGACGAGTGAAAGTGATCGATCGACAGTATTCGCGAGAGGAAGTTGACGAGAAAAATCAACGGTCGCTTTTCCGGTAGCAGCGTTTTCCCGCCACTTTTCGTCGCCGGTAAAATGGCCGCGGTTACGATACCATCTTCTCCACGGAATTCGGCGTTCGAATCTCTCGTGCAGTGAGCCAGAACGAACGAGTAGAGGATCCGAGCTGCAAGGAAAGAGAACAACGAGAACAGGTGAACGGCTTCGAGCTACTATTTATCATGAGACACATCGACCTCGCTGCGTGGACCGTTGTTCAGGAGGTGGTTGTCGTTTCGATGGCAAGCCGGTAGGCTTTTTCGAGAATTTTACCAGTCATTCTGCGTTTCCTGGAGCTCGAGGAACGCGATCATGGAACTGGGAGTGCCGTACGAGCAGCTGATCTGTAAATGGTGATGTGGTGAGAAAGAGTGCAATGACAGTGGGAAACGAAGTCCAACTGTCGACGGAGCTGATCACAGGGACGTCCTGAGGGAGCTCGGACGAATGGGAGAGAGTAAAATATACGATAAAGAGTGCAGTTTCGAAGTGCAATATCACGAGTAACCAGTGTGCAATAATAAACGTTCGACCGAGACTTTTCGTAAGAAAAGTGCGTGTCGATCGTGTGCCTATGTGTGTGTGCGTGTGAGACACCGAGAGAGACAGAAAGACACGGACCGTAAGATAAGATAGACGAGGAAGGAAGATAATGTAGAATAATCTAGTCAAAAGATCGAACAAGGAACGATATTATTTTTAACAGAAACGTTTTTCACCGGTTTGGACTCGATCGAAGGCTACGAGCCAATCACGACGCTGGAAAGAAAGAGATAGATGGACAGCGAAAACATTAGCTCAGTGTGGTACGTACACCCTTGACGCCGTTTGTAACCGACATGTTATGTTTACATCGTGCACGAAGTTATCCATAGTTCGAGTTCGGTTGTTCGCGGCGTAACACGTACGCCATATTTCGTGCGTTCGATTACTGTTACTTTCGATTATACTTTCGATTACGTTTTTTGGAACACATGTAACGTAAATATTCCGTTTCCTCGAGTAGTGCGTTTTTCAATTTTGAAAATTCACAGTGCAAAATGCGTGGGAATGGGACAAAACTTTTTATCGGAACACAATAGTGAATTATTCGAAAAGTGTATTGGTCGTTATTTCTCACTACAAAGAGAAGAAGAGGAGGAGGAGGAGGAAGAAAAAGAAGAAGAAGAAAAAGAAATAAGAATAAGAAACTCGACGTTTTTCGAGCATTGTACGTGGATCGTGTTCAATTTAGAAGAAAATTTGGAAGGGAAATTCGTACCGGCAGTGCGATCAAGTGTTCGCAGTGACGTAATAAGGAACCGTGGCGCCTCGGGACTATTCTACGGTGCCGAACGTATTTCTCGTTGACGAGAATCGAGTGTTTGGACGCGGGAAAGCGATTAAGTGACTGTATTAGGTGTTCTAGTGAAATATGTATCCGTGGTATCGGGACAGCGTCGCGGCAGCGGCGGCAGCCGGCCTCGGTGGCCCCGTCGGAGTCGTCGGTTCCGGGTTCTGCTCCACCGGTCCAGGACAAGGCGGCACCACGATCAAGACCGAGAGCGGATATTCGGATTGTATGCTGGCCCTGGACTACGTGCAGAGTAAAGTGAGTAATTTTTCTTTACTCTTTTACGCCGTTTTTTCTCCTTTTTTTTTTATCGGTAGGCGCTTACGTTGTTTTATCGCTGGCCCCTTTGAGCGTGGAATTAATTATTTTCCTTCCAGAAACTGTTTAACGATTATATTAGTTTCGTCGATGATTATATTATAATTACATCGATATAATTACTACGGGTATAATTAGTTTCGATAAATAGGTTTATGTTTAGGTTTTTATTAGAATAAATAAGTGTTAATAGGAAAATTTAGATTTACTTTTCTATATATTTTTTGGAACACGTTACTATGTTTATATTTTGGAACTCTTATCTAATATTTCTCTGTAATGGATTATACAGTTCAAGCATCATGTTGATGTCGACGTCGCTTTCTTGGAAGATTAGATTCCTTTTCGAGTGTTTATAGTTAATCTGCAGTAACAATATTGTAACAATATAAACAATATATTAGAGTTTAGATATTCGAAGAGTTTAGATAGATATTTGTAATAATTTTTGCTTAAACGATTGTTTCTCGTTATTTTTATTTTTAATTAATTTCACGCTTAAAGGGATTGACTAGGGATTCCTAATCGAGTTAACCGGTAGGAAAGCCAAAATTGAACGTAATTGACTGGAATCGCGTAATAGTAGGTTCGGAACAAGATTCTGAATGAAACACCCTTTTTTAAGCTTTCCTCTTCCACAACTTAACTCGTCTGCTTGGTTTTTATTAGCCACTCTTTGGAGTAACGTTTTTAATGACTCAAAGAAATTCTTGGAGCTCTTTTTCGAGTATCTGTTATTATTCATTGCGGTGCTCAAGTATATTAAATATTGAATAAAAAATCTCCGTAAATCGGAATATTAAAGAAGGCATTTATCAATACACTGGTTGTATTATTTTATTTTAAAAAGTAGTAGGATAATCAGTGTATGAAATTTATATATGATTTTCGTTTAATCGTAATGAATTAAAAATACGCGATATCAATAATTTTCATTTTACGAAAATAATTCTTATTTGTTTCATTGCTGTTGAAACAAATTTATAGAATGAAATCGGGAATATTTTATTTTTTACTTTCTTCATCATCGCGATATCATCGTTTTCAAAATTTTAAGAGGAAAAAATTTAATAGTTATTCGAATCTTCTCGATTATACGTTATCATCAATTATCACAGATAATTTAACAATTTCTTTCGCAATTTATTTCACGAATCCTGGTTTCTATCGAGTTACTTCTAATTATAACGATATTTCCTGGTCAAGAGAGCTACTTTGCTTTAAGCAGATTTGTTTGTCCATCGTTCGCCTATTTTTTGTTTCACCTTTGCCTTATACCGTTTCGATTTACATTTCTCGTTCCAAAACACACGTGTTACAGTTAAGGAGCGAATCAGTTCGCTTTTGGTTTTCCTCAGGGTATATAAACAACCTGATACGATTCTACGTTGATTTATTAAGCGACGATGTCGTGAATCGGTATGGAATCCGTGTGTTTCATTTTTCTCGTTAATGGATGCAATATCGTTTCTTGGTAGGGAGAATTCTTATACCAAGGTGGTTGTGCAATTGTGCGGAGAAATGAAGGGCAGGAAGATGCATTTTTTCCAAGAAAGAAAATCTTTTTTTTCGTCATACTGGAAAATTTTGTATTAATTATTTAAGAATTTTTACATTCTCGTTGGATTATTCGTTTATTTATTTTCTTACATTTTTGTTTTCTTTTTTTTTTTTTTCGTTATTAAATGTTATAATTTTGAAATTATCATCATTATATTTCTTTTTCGATTAGAATGAATAAATTTGAAAAATCGTATCGGAAAATTAGGGGATAGATTTTTATTTTTGAGACGGAATATCGGGTCGAGTCGATAGAAATTATGGCGATAGAGGATCGGAATTCAAAAATTATTAAAAAGAGAGGAATCAACGAGGAATGGAATGTTAAAACGAACGGAAGCAACGTTTTTGCGAGAAGTATTCATTTCGTCGCGGAAAATAGGATTATCTTGGACGCGTTTATATCGCATAAATCAAATGCAATTGGAAAATCAATGTCCATGTTCTCTAAATTGGAGTACACTACTGAAATCATTAAATCATCGAGAAAAAAAAAGAAAGTGCTAGGTAGTTATAATTTATTAGTATTTATAATTCTTAGTTCGACATTTTAATGCAAATTTACGTCGCGGAAAATTATAAATCACGTTGATTTATTTGATTTATCTTTAACGAAGTGTTTCGTGAAGCATACATCTCGCAGCATGTTGTTTTTTCACGGGGAAAATCTATTTATCTATTTGTCGGTAAAATTATTCCTCTATCGAAATTTTTCCAATTTCACGAAAGAAATCGTTAGAAATCGAACGATATTGAAAATTAACACAAGGATTCAAAATTTATTAAAATCCATTCAATTTTTTGTTCGAATTTTCCTTTCTATCGAGTATCATCCATTCGTCAATTCCATTCTTCTCTCAATTTTGCTCAAACAACAGACGAAAAATCCGATAAATATCAAAAACCTATCATTTTTCTATAATAAACTTAAAAAAAAAGAAGAAGCAATCAGAAAGGATTTTCAAAATTTCGAGCAGCAAGATCGAAAGGATCGAAAAGTTAAACGGGAATCGTATTCGTCCGAAAGTTGGAAGTGGAGCGATCTTTTGATATTTGACGAAATAACGCGGGGGTCGTTCACCCCCGTCGTTTCTTTCCGTCCCCTGTGTCGCTCGGCGCGTAAAAAAGCGGGGACGAGTCCGAGTCCAGTTTTTACCATTCGCAAATTATCGTGCTGGCCGGGACAATAATGGCATTGTACGTCTTCGAAGACGAAGATTAATATCGAGATTATCACGCGGGGTAGCAGTGAACCTGATACCTCGCCAATGTTAATCGGCGGGCATCCATCGGCGGTGTTCACGAGTTCCGCGTGCTATTTTGCATCATTCCGCGTTGGGTGAATGATTGCGCCGTTTCTGTAATTAATGTGGTACAATATGCCCGCGACAGAAACTCCGTGAAATGTCGCTCGATCCTCCAACTCGATAGGCTTGTTGTTTTGCCCCGCACGCGTTTTACACGCCGAATCGAGAAAGATCGACTATCGGGGCTGTCTTTCCCTCCCCTTCTCCCGATTAGGCCTGTTTAGATGTTTGAGAGAGCGAAGCTTTGAATCGTCGGATTCAATTTTTCTCAAGTATATTTTCGTGAATGGAAAATTTTAATTCAATTTAAAATTTGCGGAGACAAATCGTTGCTTTTTGAATCGATTTAAAGGCTCGCCTTTTTGCTCTTTTTCAAGGATCTTTCTCTGTTTCGAAATAATTCTCCATTCATAAAGAAGGAGATCGTGAAAATTAGAAAAATTACCTTATCCGATAAATTTGCCCACTCGTTTATCTCGCGAGAAACGAAAAATCTTTCCTCGCATTCTGTTCCTCGATCCATTCTGTTCTTAACCGCAGAAAGAAAAATAAAAATCGATCGAAAGGAAGGCGTTCCCCTCTTAGAATTCTCTTTCTCGCAAATTGCTTCAGTTTTCAGCGTCTATTCTTTTCCGAAGAAGTGAAAAGAATGGATCGAAAAGAAGGTCGCCACGCGCAACGTTGTTCACGGCTGAAACCGATTCGATTCTTGTCGAGCACCGAATCCTCGTGTCATTTATCCGCGATTACGGAACAAATTTGTAATTAATCGATTCGTTTATCTTTTCGTCGTATTTTCCTTTCCTTTTCTTTTTCTTTTTTTTCCTTTACATCACGGTGTAAAAACAATCGTTTGCGATCGCGCATTCGTAAGAAAATAATCCGGCGTGTCAACCTGTGAAAATGATTTGCCTGTAAAAAGTATCTCGAACTTGTTACTCGGATAGTTGCATATACAGTTCTTCGTACAGCGATCGTATAGAAAGCTGTTATTTCCCCCCCTCCCTCCCGATCCTTTATTCCGCAAAATCGAGAATCGTGAAAATTGATTAGTAGCGCAATTGAAATTTGCATCGATCGTTTTTTTCCCCTCCCTGTGGAAAGATCAAGGTGTCTGTACAAGATAATAGAAATTTTTTTATTTTCTTGCTTCGCCTCGTATATATATATTTTTTATGCCGAGTTGTATCGCGTGGATTCTTGCTGGATATATGGAATACCATTCTTTTCGATCAAATACAGGTAATTGGAGATAATTTAGGCAGTTTTAGAGAAAAATTTGTATCATTAAATATTCGAATCGATCGAAGCAAGTTTTAACTTGCTCCCTTCCCAAGTGACTGAGTACAGGATCAACGCTCTGGCTCTAGGATCCTTATCGTTTCGTGTTTCCCTTTGCAAAAGTTGGGATTCCAATTCAGCAGAAGATTCATACAGATAATTATCACCGAATCAATAATTCTCCATTCTCCTTTCTCGCGCTCCACACTCATCAAACCACATGATTCCGCATAAAAAAGGGAAGTTGAATCGGCGCAAGAAACTATCCTATTGTTGCATCACCAACGTTCTAAAATCCCAACGTTCAATCGTAATAACCGCGAAAAAACAATCACAAATCATACGTAGTTTCGCGTGACGAGCAGAACGGATCGATCATTTTTATTGTAGCATAAAATCGTAATTAACGACGTTGTAACTCGAGTTATTGCAAAAGGTTAAACAACGATAATTAACGATTATCGTTGGACAAAAGATTACGTTTCTCTTCTCGATAATTATCGATATAATTATTCGATCGTCTCCGTTTGTCGCCTTTTCTTTTTCCGTTTTCCTTTTCACTTTGTCTTTTCCTTCTTCTTCTTCTTCTTCTTCTTCTTCTTCTTTTACTTCTTCTCTTTTTATCCATGATCGAACAACGTGTCAATTAACGTGTCGTGGCGAGTGAAGAGAAAAAAAGCGACATGTCTGTTTCTTTTTTTTTCTTTCTTTCTTCTTTTTTTTTTCTTGCTCGATACAGGAAATCTGGTGAGGCGACAAAAACAAATACAATATCGTATCCGTGTAACTGATTCTTTTTCTTCATCGCTCTTTAAAAAAAGAGTTAAAATAACGCATATGTTAGTAGCTTTTAAATAGAACGCGGTTTCTTATTACGGTTTTATTTGATATAACTGTATACAACTAGCACGTTGAAAGAGCTCGATTAAAAGTTTATCTCGATATATATATTTTTTTTTTTTTTTTGCGAAACGTGGACAATTATTTTTCCTCAAGTTTGATCAAAATCAAATTGAGTTATCGTTTCTCGAGTAGATAATATTATATATTGTGTTGTATTTGTTCTTTTTTTTTTTCTTCTTCTTCTTTAAAAATATAACATTGCGAGGAAATTTCAATTCAATCTTTTATCGTTGGCGTGGATCTCTCGCAATTTTTTTTATAAAAATTGTTATTTCGTACGATGTTGATTATCTAAATGTAATCTTAATACAGCTAACTGATTATCGAACGTGAGAAAAAAAAGGCCATTAAACCGTATAATATAATGCCGAGCTCTAATAGTAATTTAAAAAAGAAAAAAAGAAAAAAATGTATCGATATCGTCTTCAATCTACAATTAAAAATTTAGAAGAGAAGAGAAAATTGTTCAATATCGAGATATCGATTATCCTTGTTAAATTAAAGAAAATTTTTCCCTTAATCGTTTCAATTATTCGATTCGATCTCGAGGATAATAATTCATTACTATCAGATGTTCAGAATCAACAAGTGTTTTTTTCTTTTTCTTTTTTCTTTTTTCTCCCATTAGAGCTAGAATTATTTTAATTCGCGTCAGAGAAGATTATTGTCTTTTGATCGATCGTATTATTAACTTTCATCTAGTGGAATAATAGAGAGGGAACGATTTCCTGGTTCTTGGATATTTCACCCCTCCCCCCTTCCTCCGACGTAAAAGATTAACAGAGGCCTGTAAATTGCGTACGATGATAGAGAACGGCAGGGAAAATTAGGAAATCGAGCGAAACTGGGTTAAACCGCGCGCGTTTGGATCAAGGATTACGAAACACGTTGCTTCTTTCGCGCATCCTGCGCCTCGTTTTAGAAAACGAACTTTCTTTTCCCTTTCGTCAAGTATATAATCATCAAATTGTTGTTGCAACTGCTCGTTTAACGTAACATTTAATTACCATCAACGAGGTTTGCCTTAGATAGATATTTCCTTTTAAAAAAAATATGCGTTTATTAAGTAAATCAATAAATTTTTGCAAGCGGATACAATTTAATTTTTCAATGGAAAAATCCAATTCTTCTTCTCGCTGTATATTTTCTGAATACACGTGAGAAGAAGAAGCATTTTCCTGTAAAATAAAGGAAAATCCATTGTTCCTAAGTTTCATTTCCTTCGCCATTCTTTCCCCGATCGTTACTCCTTCTACATTGCGAATAAAGATGATTAAAACTAGTTAACCGACAGAAAGAAATTACAATCTGGGAATTAAATTAAAAGACCGTGACTTATTCGAATTTACATCATCATTCCCCTAATTAATCTCGCGTGCAAAAAAGAGAAGAAGTGACATTCCAGGTAGAACGAAAAATCAATTTTTTTCAAATCGAAGTATTAAGATCGATGAATTTCACGGCGCGTTGATTTTTCAAGCCAGGTTGCCAGACTTAATTGTATAAAAGAGGGCGCGGATGAATTCGTATCCCTCGCCAGCGTAATTGCCACGCTGGTTGCCAGCCCTTGTTTTTTCAATTATGTACATTATGTATATCCCGTTTCAACCGGCTCGTTCCCCGTCCGTCCGTCCGTCCGTCCGTCCGTTTTCCATTCCACGAGCATCCAACGGCTCGTGGCTCCGCGGAGCCGAGATGAATTTAATTCGAACGATTACCGGGAAAGCGCGATGACAGCAGATTATGGGAATAATTACGGTGTAACGTGCGAGCGCGGGATCGCAAGGCCGTGACTAATTGCCGTGCTTACGGCCAATCGTATCCCGTCATCTCGTCAGGTCAACGTTGGATTCACGTATATTTTTATGCTAATCGCGGGTTATCGATAGCGCTTTGATTCCTCTTCTTCTTCGGACAATGGGATAATTGGGAGAGGGAGGGAGAGAGAATTTTTCATCGAGGTTGCCAGAGCAGCTTGTTTTTTTTTTTTTTATGAGTTCTGATTTCAGATTCTTTTGTCACGTCTCTTGTTTTTGTGCAACGGGATAATGGAATGGTGAGTGAATAATGAAACAGAGAGAGAGAGAGAGAGGGGGGGATGAGGTTAATTGCAAAGTTGCGAGAGATTAGGTAATTTTAATTATTCTTGTATCATATCGTAGGATCTGAGGAATAAGATATTTCTTTTTTTCTCTTTTCATTGGAAATAGAAATCGGATAATTGATTATAACGATGTTTCGTTCTTGAATTATCTTCTTTGAAATTTAGGGAGGGATTTACCATCGGTTTGCTCCATTTTTTCAAGGGTTGTCCATTAATCGAGGCGAAATGGTTTATTTATCGAAATGAGAGAAGGGAAGAGCGGTGTAACGAACGAAAGAGAACTTCATTGGCTCCAGAGTCGGAGGTGAGTGACAAAAAGCCTCTGAAAGTGCAACGTGCAACCAATTTCCCCTTCGTCCTGTCTCACCACTTTTCCGCTCGGCGGCCGTAAGTGCGATCGTTTCTAGTCTACCACGGAGCGGAAAGCTCGACATTAGCTCGCCGTTTTTACCCAACTTTTCGTCTCTTGTTGCCGTTTTTGGTTTTATCACCCATCCCATCTCGCGAAAACATCTCCCCTTTTTTGCCCAATTCCGTTCTCCCTTTCGATCACCTCACCTGGATCTTCCAGCCGATCTTACTCCTCCTCGCTCTTCATCGCTTTCTCCTCGGTCGCCTCCTTTTTTCCTCACAAGTTTTGTAATCGTTGGACAATATTAACCGCGCGTTTGATTTCCACTCGAATTGACGTTCGATTGTATGATTCTAAGATATCAGAGTATTTGGCTTCTTATTCTATAAATATAAAGGGTAGTTTTATCTCGAGTTTTCCAAAGTCTTATTCGAATATTAATTCGATTGCTTGCTAAAATAATTAGTGTTCCAAATATCGTATTCCATCGTGTTAATATTTTCATTCCTAAAATATGGCATACCCGTTATTCTTATCAAGTCAACCGATTTCATCATCGAATTTAAGGGAAACGAAGCAAAGGATTAAATTTTAACGAAAGAAAGAAAATATGATTTGGTTTTGTTTTGTTTAGAAGGTTGAGGATGGTCGACGACCTCCTCCGTAGGGTGGAAAACTCGTGGGATTGCTCGAGTCGGCTGGCCGTAAAAGGAAATTAAGGGATCGAGACTCCTTCGTTAATTCTCATAAATCTGAATGAAATTAACTTGCCGTGTTGATTTTTCCGCTTGGAAAATCTTTGTCGGCGGTTTGAGATGAGGAGGGGGAGCGCGGCTCGTTTAGTTAATTGTAAGAAAAACAACGTATTACTACCGCGAGTTGCAGGCACGCGGAAGCGGATGAAATTCGCGTCCCGTGAATCCTGCGAATTTCGTCCGTATTAAAAACCTCCTTTCCCGACTTCTTTAAATATCGATCAATTATTTTCACGAACTTTCGAACCAACAAAGTGTACTCTCTTACTCATTTTTCTTTTTTCCTTTCTGCTTCCTTCAAACCAGGCGCAACATATTCCAACGATTAATCGTACAAGTTTTATCTATACCGTTAGACAGCCGTGTTTACTTGTTACAAAATCGAGCTATTAAATGATTCCAAGCGGTCTTAAAATAATTTTCCAAAGGACAGAACTGGAAAAAATACCCGCATATTTCTCGGTTCGTGCTCGCTCGTTTGAGCGAAATTCCCCTCTCGAAGGTTGTTTCGCAAAGGAGAAGGAAAAATGACTCTACTAGGCGCGGGTATGCCGGGAACGTTGGACGTTGGGTCGTAAATTCCGCAACGTTCGCAGCGATAATTCCGTCGATATCGAAAGGTTTTACAAACCTTTCATCCAGTTGCACAGCGAAAAAAACAAGAGAGAGAGAGAGAGAGAGAAGCGAGGCGCGATGTCGTAGGCGTTAAAACACGAATCGCGTTGGATCGCGGAGAGTCGATTTTTCAAGTTGAAGGCGGCCATTGGCGAGCGGGCCCCGCCGTAAAAGGCCGCGCCTAGGCCCGGCCGGCTTTCCAAATTTGGCGGGCGCAAGGGCCTTTTTGCGAGGCCCGTTGCAAAAATGGCCGTGAGGCCGGGTGACAACCGAGCTTCTCCCTCGGTATACGGACCACGGTTAAGTTCAAGGTGTTTGTTTATTCTCTTTCTCTTCGATCGCTTCTATTTTCGATTTTGGACGGGCATCGCGGTTCTTCCTTTCTTTCTTTTTTTTTTATGTATCTTTTACTGCTCTTTACGTGATGTTTCCACTGCTTGTCGGATGAAGATGTCGACGAGAGACGTTTCCCTTTTCCTTGTGATATCGTGATTACGTTGGACGAAGAACAATGGGAGCGTCGGATAAAGATGTCAAGAATAGGATTTTTTTTCGTGTAATTTTTTTATCACCCTTGGACGAGGATGGGAGAGGATGGCAGAGGATCTTTGCACCGGCAACGAATGGAATACCGTAAAAATATGGAATTGTAACAAATTCTTTATCAAATCATCGATTCACGAGAGATCTCTCATTGAATTCGAAACTCGGTTCCTTTCAATTAGCAATACTTTCTTGTTATTTCCTTACAATTAGTCCAAAATTATTCCACGAATTTTCCTTTTCCAAACGAACGTATCTCCTTAATAATAATCAAATCCCGCCCTCAAGTAATCCACCCGTTCTTCCTCCTCCGCTCCCCTATCCCCTCCCCTCCTTAATCATCGGAGCCAAAAATTGCACACCCATCGAAGTCCTTGCTCCGAAACGAAACGGACGGAAAAGTGGAGACATCGTCTCGACGCAAAGATACGTGGCAAGATGAAGAAGAGAAGCAGGCTTTCACAGGGAGAGGGTTGGAGAAGAAGGTTGCTCGAACCTTCCTCTTTCCACGGGGGAGGAGAAAAGGGGGAAAGGAACAAAAGTGCTGCAAAAGTGGAAAGTTGGAAGAGGAGAAGAAGGTTCGCGGAGCGTGCGCGTGGAGGACGTCTCTCTCTCTCTCTCTCTCTCCCGTTCCACCGTATTCCCTCTCCATGCTCTCTCTCTCTCTCCCTCTGTCTGTCTGGTTTCACGTCCAGGTAGCACGTCCTCCGATTGGTGGGCGTGAACGCAGGTGCGCGTGGGTGGGGGAGGCGTGGTGACGGGTCTGGATTGGCCCACGGGCACCTAGGCAGAGCTTAAGCGGAGACCGGAAGTGGGGCCGTGGAAGAGGCAAGGAGCGAGGGAGCTGGAAACCTCCGCTTGGACACACACACACACGCACACGCACACACGGAGGGGCAAAAACGATATCGCATCTCGCGTAAGGGGCCGACAAAAAGCTGCCAGGTGGCATTTCGCCTTACCTTCAGGGTTACTGCCTCTGCTGCACGCGAGCGCACCACGGCGAAGTACACCGGATACCCTGCGCCGATCGACGAGGGGAGCGGAAGGGAGCAGCGGAAGGGCGCGGGGAGAGGGCAGGATTTTTTCCCCTCTCTTTCTTAGAGTTTTATTTTTATTTCTCGGGGTGGTTTCTCTAGGTGAAGGGGCGAGGGATGATGGAATATCGGAGTTGGCTTTCAATTTGAAGTCTTCGATCTGGATCGAGTGGAGAGTATTCCGATGATAGTATCCGTAATTGTCAGTAAGTTTAAGATTTCGGGGGATGTTAAGGGGATGGAAATACGTTTTTTGCTTCTTCTCGTTTCATTTTCATTTTTGGAGCGGTTTTTGTAAGTTTGCGATGGATTGGAATAGGGAGAGAAGGAAGAGGTGGGGGATGACGGAATATCGGAGTTAGCTTTCAGTTTGGAAACTTCATTTTGGAGTGGAAAAAAGTCTTCGATCTGGATGGAGTATTCGGAGTGGTATCTGTAATTGTCGTCAATTAAGATTTTAAGGGATGTTAAGTCAAGGGGATGGAAATATGTCATCTAGCTTGCGTCCATCGAGACGAGAGGAATGGAGTTTTTTGTTTTGTTTTCATTTTTGGAATGGTTTTTGTAAGTTTGCGATGGATTGGAGAGGAGAAAGAGGGTAATGGAATATCGGAATTGATTTTGGAATAATTTTTAAGGAATCTCGAATGAATGGAGAAAACTTTGGGTAGTATAATGTAACAGTTATGATTGAAATATATCGATAATCAGGATTTTAGGTAGGAATTGTTGATAATCTCTCAATTATATGTGATTCGGTGTAAAATTGCATTGATCGAGATATCGAGAATCGGAATAAAAGGAGTACCTTGAATTTATAGATCAGCATTGAGAATCGAGGTGAGAAGAATTCGGTACTGCAACATCCGGAAAAAGAAATTTTTAAATTGCAGTTGCACTTTTAAAAATAAATGAATAAGTTTTGGCGATTTCAAGCAATTTAATAAATTTCCCCACAATTTCCGGATTTCCAATCACGATCCTGGTCTTGTACCAGTCAGAACGAAATTCTTGCACGCTATTAGACACGGGCCATTATCGTTTCCACGAATGGCGTAAATAAATTAAAAAAAAAAAAAAAAAAACAAAGGCGAACCTCGAGCCTCGTAATGGAAATGCAGAGCGAATTTCTAATTCTTCCACGCTAATTCTACGTTTCTTAGAAATCGTTTTCTATTTCGAGAATCGTCGAATAATTTGCATACACGACTCTTCCTTCTAATTAATCCCATTAGTCGAGGAGCGATTTACCTCTCCTCTTCCGTCGTAATTTATTTCTCTTTTCTCGCCAAGGCAAGCAAAGGAAAAACGATCAACGCGTTAAATACGAAACGCAAGGATTAGAAATTTTTTTAGAAAACGCGTCGGTTAAAAACGGTTTCGTTTTGTGTCCCGGACACGTCGAGACATTTTATCGCTTGTTAAGTTTCATCCCCGCGAATTTATCGGTGAGATGATTAATAATCTCGTAAGATCAATTCTCGAAATTTATACCCGGCTTGTAAAATACTTATTATACATGGATCGAAAAAGGAACAGTGATGGGCGAGCAGTTAATTTTGTTTAACGTCTAAAAAAATTGCTCGAAACGATTTTGTACGAGCATTTATTGAAATCGTAAAGTGGACGAAATATCACAAATATTATCGCGTAAAATTTATTCTGCAATTCTTCTCTAATACTGTATATACCTCCTCGATGACTACTTTAAGATCTACTTGAAATTCAAAGCTAGGCTAAAAATTAATAAATTTGTTGCACAAGTTACGCACAATTCTTCAACGCAGTATGCGATATCCCTCTCAGATCAGAATCGAAGGTTCCAAACTTTGAGATTATTTTTCAAAATTATCACCGCCAAACCGCTCCAACAAGCGGAATAATACACAGTTCGAGTATGCTCTAAAATTTCTTCGGCGCAATAAATATCGCGTCAAGAACAATTGCGTGTTTTCCCTTATCTTTGTCTCTTTTGGTGGAAAGTTTTAACTGAAAGAAAGAACGTTAAAATGTCGTTGACGTTGTGGTTGGTTTCGGCATTTGGTCGAGTCTGGTTACATTATACACGGAGAAAGAAAACCACGCGGTGTACGCCACCGCTGTGTCGTGGGTGAGATGAGGAGAGGCGATATTCCGCGCGCATTCCACCTCGACGTCGACGCCGAGTTTCTAGGATTGATGGACGGAAACGCGAGAAGAATGGCAGCAAAGTCGCCGTTGTCGGTCTTCTGGGGTCGTTGACAGTCGGACAGATGCGTGCACCACACCAGGGCCGTACAAAGAATTTATTAAACATCTCCGCCATTTCTCTCCGCCGCCATTTCGCGATCACGATCGATGAGCCGATTATTAATCACGAATACTACAAAATTCGATCGTGGGAGAAGTATCCGTTTGACAGAAGAGAGGGTCGCAAGGAAAATAGTTGACGGATAGTTTGTTCAATTTCACGAACAACGAGTGCGCTCTGTTACGACGAGACGATTTTTTTTTTTCGAGCGAAAGAAAAAGTATCATCGTCGAGACAGGTTTCCTTAATTAGCCTTTGTCTGGATGAATTCAATAATTGCGTTGCACAACAATACGGTGCAACAACATCCCCCACGATACGTACTCTCACGAGGTATAAGTTACGCGCGTGCGATACATCGTGAGACCTCGAGGCCTCCTACAATGGGGGGTGGAAGAGAGGAGCATGAATAAACATCAGAGGCACATGTTTCTCTGTTGTCGGTATCGCGTGGTATAATTGCGGATTGCCATAAGAGAAACATTTTTCGCAATTAAGTCGAACGATGTGTACGATACGACGGTTGTTTGGGGTTGGGAGAGCTGTATCCATCGGATTAAATGGTAATGGGAACGATTCATTATTAAATTTGATATAATAAAATTAAAAAAAGGGGGAAAAAAGGAAAAGAAAAAACGAATGACCGAAAACGTTGATCAATTTCTTTCCCTTGCTTCTGCATAGATTCTCGAGACTCTTCGATATTTGAATCGTGTATATCGATATATCCACTCAAAAATCGAAGCAATCAGACGTAGAACAAAAATTCAGGGATTCTAGAATCTTCAAAAGATAGAAGATTTCCAAAACTTGGAATTCGATATCGATGGAATTCGACGAACGGTATTCCTTCCAACAGTTTCTTGCAACAGGCACGCACGATAGATCGGTTGTCTAACGGTTGTCGCGATCGACGTATATATAGCGTGTAATATATCCCACCCCCCTCTTTTTCTTAACCATGTAACTCAATTAAACACCGTGTCGCGTTAATTATCCCGGATGGCGGGTAGAAATTTATCACGGAGAGGCAGCAACGATTTTGACACGGTCTATTTAACCGTTTATCCCGTGCACGGGATGTTATATCGGGAGAAGAGGTGTATCATGGGGTTTCGTGCGCTTCCTCTTCTCAATTCGGCGGATCGTAGCGGTCAGGTATTAATTAATTAGATAATTAATCGTGTAATGGGTTTAATTGGGTCCTGTTAAGTGTCAGGCGTGCTCCCTTCGGGGCGTAATCTTCGCCGTGGCATCTCTCCTCCGCCTTTGTCCGCGCACGTGTACCGGGCGAGGGGAGGGAGGGAGCGGCGTAGCCACCACCACCGCATCTCGTTGCCCGGGCAGAAGCTGGCTGGCAGGTAACCACCGCGGCGCCCGCTTGCTCTCCTCGGGAAGTTGTTAAGATTACAGATAACGAGATACGGAGATTCCGCAGATCCGATACCCCGTTGATAAGCGAGCATGCACCGCATGTAAACGGAGATACTTGCCCTCTTATCCGTTGCCCACGCTCTTGTTCCTTCCTGTTCTGCGCTCCATTCCACCATTTTTCGCGATACGCGTTTGATGTCGACTCGTTGAGGGTTATTGGTTATCGTGGTTAGCGCGAAGCTGGGGATATTTGAATCGCGGCGGTCTTGAAATATTAACAAGTTTCCTGGAATTAGGATCCTTGGGTTTTTTATTAATTTTAATAATATCGGAAATCGATTACGTTTCTCTTCAAACTCTGGGAAGAAGGATTTTTTCCGACTTCGCGGGACTTCAAATCTTGGAAGAATTCAAGAATTCTCTTCTCGAGACTATCGATAAGATCGATGAAAAAATATTTGAAAGAAAATGTCAAAAGCACGTGGATACGGAGGATCGGAGCTCGGGAGAGCCGAGTTGAAAAGGTTGGCTCGCGTGCGAGATTCGAGATTCGCGCTATCTCTGTCCCCTGCGCGTGATGCAGGTCTCGCGAAAGCGAGACGAGGATAGGTAACAGGACGAGAGAAGGAGACGGAAGATGAGAGAGGCGTGCGTGTACCATCGAAGCTTCGCTCTCGTGAACGTCAAAACGGTTCTGCGTTTTGCCGTGGCGTGGCGTTAGCAGCCGCGCGATTATGCCATCCAATTCGAACCGGAATTATGCGTCTGATTACGTATTTCCATTCATATTAGAGACGCTTAAATGTTTTGTTTTAATAAAGACGATTTATCTATTTATTTTTTTTTTTTCATTTAAACTTGAAAGAAATATCGAGTATCATTTGGAGAGGATTTTTTAAAGTGTTTTATGAGGGAGAAGAATTTCAGTTGATTTATTTTGTCATTATTTATTTCACAGTTACGATGATTATTAGATACACTTGTTGTTCTTTTCCAGAATGCAACGTTAAATCCTTGAACTTTATATTTAGTTCTCTTCACGTTTCATTTTCAATTTCAAATTTAATTGTTCTAAAAATATATAATCCGTGTTATCGTGAATGAATACAAAGAGATTTTAAATATCCATGTCTTTGTAATAAATATTAATAAATATTAATGACCGATAAATCGGATGAGATAAAATGACAATTATCTTTTTCTTCGAGATAATTAGCATTTTTTAAACGTCGAGTTTAAAAACATTGTTTATTTCAATATGAAATCAAAGTTTCTATTTTCCACAGTTTTTTTTTATTCCTAATTATCATAAAAAATAATTATCATCTATTAATTACGTCAATACAAGTTTGAATAGGAAGCAAAGTCTATTTCTGAACGTGACATTATATTATTTTAGCAAATGTTGTGGTGGTACGAGGACAGTTTGTAGTAGTTGCAGCGTCCGTGTAGTTGCGGCTTCATCAAGAGGGGTACTCGATCTTTTTCGAGTTGATTTTCGAGTCGCATAAAACGAGCTATTTAAAATGCAAATGCGTACGGAAATACGAGTATCGTAATCGTTACGCGATTACGATTAAGAAAATGTTAAGAAAGGAATTTTTTACGTTTTCATCGAGTTATAGTTTTTCTTTTCTTCTTCTTCATCGTCCCTTCTTCATCGAAAGATCTTCCCGTTTTTTCCTTCACAAAGAAACGCATTTCCACATCTTTTTTGATCCAACTATAAAACTTCTTTCTCTTCTTGCATTTCCCTTCTTCACTCTTCCCTTCCTCGTCAAGGGAAAGGAATTTTCGTCGTTTCGAAGTTTCATATCGACAGAAGAAAAAAAAAAAAAAGAGAAGAAATGTCGGGTTCGGGCCGTGGAAAAAGAGGAATTACTGTTAGGTCCGTACATGGAAGAAACAACGTCATTGCTCCGTGTGAATACGGTTTTTACGAAGATGACGACTCTATTCACCTTTTAAGCAGCAGTAGTGCCCGATTACGCGGGGAGACCATTATTCCGCCTAGCGGTTTCTCGCTTCTCAAAGCTGGCACTACACCGAAAGAAAATCCATTGGAACGTCCCGTTGCAGAGATTTTCACCGACTTTTTTCTTTCACCCGTTTTCACGAACGATCAATTAGCGTAACGTTAATCGTCGAGCGATAAGAGAGCGGCCGCTACTTCTCTCTCTCTCTCTCTCTGAATATGGCGAGGATCGATTAGGATGTCCACTCTTGAGAACAAAATTACTCGGTCGACCATTTTTCTATTCTATTTGTCCAGTTGGAGATTGGCCTCTTGAGAGAATTTATTAGATCTCTGGATCACTTTTACATCCGATTGTCTCTCTCTTTTCTTTTTTCTTCGCAATCTTTGCGATCTTTAGTTTGTCGACTTAATCGTGTCGACGCGCGATCACGTGGAAAAAATTGGGAAAAAGGGGGAAGGGATAGAGAAGGATAGAGGAGGACCCAGTTTAAACCGAACTATCCTATTGCCCTATTTTTTGGAAGCAAAGTAAAAGTTATTAGCCGGGGCACGCCGTGTGCAACCTTTTATGGCCGGGCAGGGGGATTCGTGGCAGGGAAAAGAATCTCTCTGGCGAGGCGTGCAGTGGCCCAGAACGGATGAAATTCCACGGACGTTTCCGGCGGACGCGAGCGGAGCGCCGCGTACTTCGCCGAATCGGCCGGTGCCACGAATCGGGGAGAGATACCGGGAAGGTAGACAGAGGATGGTTTCAAGAAATTTAACGACCAATCTCGACTCTCTTCCTGCAAAAAGAAAAAAGAGAATCTTGGAAAAATCAAAGAGGAAGAAAATAGAAATTTAATAAACGGACTCGATTAATCTCAACAATTTGCCAAGATTGGAGAAAAGGGAAAACGGAGCGAAGGAAATGTGAAGGAAAAAAGGAGGAAGAGGAAAGAACCGTTCCCTCTCCATTCATACCCGCAACTTTTTCTTCGAATTAACCCAACAAAGCTGATTCACTGTTTGCTCGAAAACAGAAACTGTCTCCCTTGCTCGACTTGCTCGGCCGGAAGCGGGGAAGCTCGGTTTCCTAGGGATCAGGAAATCCGTCTAAAGATCGAAAGAGAGGCTCGAAGAAGGGATGAGAGTCGAGTCGAGTCAACGCTGGTGCCGAAACAACCCGCGAGAAGAATGGGTGGCTCAGAAGAAACGGTGGAGATGAGAGAAAGAGATCGCAGCCCCGGAGTATTCGCAGGACATCCGCGCCACTGGGCATCGAGACAGTTATGACTCTGCCCGTTCTCCAACTCGTCAGTTGTTTTGCGCCCGTCTCGTTGCTTTTGTTTCTAGCCCCGGCGTGTGTGCGTCTCGTTGCTTTTGTTCATCTCTTCTGGTCGCTGCGGTGCCAGCGCCCTGGTCTTTTGCTCCTGTTTCCACCGCAACAGAATCACCCAACCTTCTCTCTCTCTCCCTCGAATCATCTTCCAACCTCCTCCTCCTTCGTTTCTTCTTCTTCTTCTTCGTCTTCTGCTCCGAGTTCTTCCATCGAGGCCGCTCTCCTTCTCCTTCTTCTTCTCGTGCACTCGCCAGTAGTCGCTCACCGTTCTTCTGCTCTCTTTTTCGCGAGAGGGTCGAGGTGATCTTTTTGCCGGCGCGGCGCGCAGCCCGGCCAGGAGGATGAGGAGAGAGAGAGGCGAGGGAGAGGTGCAGCATCTCTCCTCTCCTCGGCTTGAAAGGAGCCGACGTTACGTACGGTAGCCGGCCAGACTGTACCCAATTATTCCGGCGTGCTATACTAATGCCATGGACCCCCTTGGCTAACCACCCACCCCCTTCTTCGTTCTCCTCCTCTTCTCCCTTCCTCCTCCTCCTCCTCTCCTCGCGTATAGGGCTGTGCACGTGTTGTGTCGTCGTTGCCGTCCTCGTCTCGTTCACGCCACGATCAAATCGGTCCGTCCTCCTCCGGTCGCCGCGATCTCTTCGTCCCCGTAATGCGATAGGGGGACAGAGAGAGAGAGAGAGAGAAGGGGGAAGGGAAGGCTTGCTTTCGATGCCACCAGCCGACGCCGATGGATCTCTCCGGAATGACGAGAGGGATTCTTGATCTTTGGCGGGCTACCGGCGTATAGCCATTGATTCTTTTCGCCACGATGACGATTCGGTACCATGCTTCCTCTCGTCTCCCTTGTCTCCTTGCCCCATATATAGAGGATCTCTTCGAATTTTTCATTCATCTCTTTGGGTAAGTTTTCGCAAATTGTTCGAATTCTATTCCAAATCTTATGGTGGAGATTCTCTTCGTCGAAAGTATATTAATTCGACTCCGAAATTATATATTCCGAAGGAATATCCATTTATTTAAATACGGGATTCTGGAAAATTTTTTTTTAAAAGAGCTCGTCCGACTCTTCCCACGATTGAGCGATTGCGTACGATTTCTGCGTATTGTGCGTTGTTTCGAAACGTTTCACGTGGAGTTGGAAAGAATCGGAAAGGATCGATCGAGAGATGGACGCAACAATGCTCAGAGAGAGACGCGCAGATAATTCTCCCCCCTTTTAATTATTAATTCCGCGGCCAATTACGAAGACAAATTGCAATCGGTTTTTTGCACAGCCGATAAGTACGGAAAAGTAATCTCATACGGCGGCGATCATCCACGACTGTCGTGAATCATCGCGTTAAAGGTCGGCCGATTATCAGTTGTAAGATGCGTGCTAACGCCGTGCTCCATCCTATCTGCCCATTTTCCAAACTTTGTCGGAACGTTTCGTCACAATTCTGGAAATAACAGTCCCGTCCCGTTCGAGCAGAGAACTTCAAAGAATAATTTCAACGCTTGACGAAAATATATGATACTCGAAAATGAGATTTTCTTGGATGGAAGAGGAAGGGAAAAAAGAAACATTCACGATTAGATCTTTCCATCGTTTCTCTCCGAAACGAGAGACGAAATGTTAACGACGGGACGAAGAGAAGGATCATCTAATCGAGGAGAGGAGAAGGGATCGTGCGTCAGCCTTGTCCCAGAAACAGCTCTTGGATCCACCCCTTCCAGAAGAAAGAGAGAACGGTATTAAGGATTGTATTAATCAGAGGCTGTCAGTGTGATTCGTTGTGACGGTCGCGCGAGGGGTGGCTCGACGAGGACGAAGGAGGAGGACGCGATGAGAGAAGACAAGAGACTCGTCCCTGGCTGCGGTCGCGGGATCGAATCTGCCGATGACGTCGAGAAATGACGGGAAAAAATAGCTGCCAGACTATCTGGCACCACCCTGCTCGCGTTTTCTCCTCTCTCGTTTCGCTTTTCCCGCGATTCAGCCCCCTCTCTCCCCTTCGTTGACACGTTCGAATCGTGGAATTCCCCATAAGAGGAAGATCGATGAATCTTTTTGTCGGAGAGACCATCATATCCAACAATTCCCGAAGGAATATTCTCGAAAATCGCGTACCATCCTCGAAATTCAATTCTTCTTCCTCCTCACCCGATCCCGCAAATCTCTATTCGAGGATTTCAAAACTCTTCTCGAGAACGAAAGAGACGAGAGAAAGGGGCGAAGAGAGAAAGAGAGAGAGGGAGAGAGACGGATCGAGAGCGGCTCTATTGATCGAATTGGCGAAAGATTAAACAGATTCGTTAGGAAATTGAAATCTCAGGTGGCCAATTAAAAGCAAAAAGGGGAGACGTTATTAACCGTTGGCGGTGCGCGTTGGCTCTCTCGTGGATGAGGAGCCCTAGGCCCTTCTCTCCCTCTTCGTTTTATTGCGTATACGCTTCGTGTCGAACTCGATTATAATAGTGGCGTGGCCCCTAAATGGCCCCCGTGTCGAACAGCCCCCGAGTATTTCCAATATCCTGCAGGGAGATTCATCTTGCCTGCCCCCCTCGCCATATTATCCACCTCTCGCCGTTGCCTCTCCTTCCCTCCTTTGCTCCACCGATCGCCAACTCTTTCCAGAGTTCATTCATGCCTCCTGGTGGCGAGGACCTCATTACCCGCGGTGAATGGATTCCTCCTCCATCCCTCGCCTCCGATCCGCTCTCCTTCCATCGCTCGCGCCATCGCCACCGTCTTCCGCTCCATTTTTCTCCTTTTCTCCTTCTTTTCTTTTCCTCTTTTTCTCCTTTTTCAAAACTTGCCGTCTCACGGAAGCCCGCCGCTCGTTCATTAGGTTTTCGGGGCCCGTCTTCTCTGCCCGGATCACGAAGAGGTTTCTAGGCCCTTCTGGCAGGATTGTGATACAGAGGGGAGAGGGGAAGATGTTAACAGGATGTGCGACTCTTTCTTGACTCGAATAGGGAGTCGAAATTTTGATCGAGGGAGTTTAACTCTCGAGAGGCAGTTTTGAACTATTGCCAGAATCGGATGCTGGGCGTCGATCCCGTTCCTCCTGTTCCCTCCTTCCTTTTTCTCTTGGCGCGCTCCGCTCGAGGGGGAGGGGTGGCGGCAATTTTGGCGGAGCGTATTTTTCTCTGGCTGGCGCGCGAAAGGTTAATCGAGCAACGAGGCTTTATCCGGGCCCTCGGATCCGCACACCTGGAGGCCAGGGCCTAATGTCTGCCTCTTCTGCTTTCGGGAGCCAATCATCACGTTCGCCACAGGCGCGTGCACCGATCCTCGCCCTCTCTCTCTCTTCCTCCCTTCCGCCCGCGTGCTCCAACCCTTTCTTTCTCTACCCTTTCTCTCCACCGAAAGCGAATCCGATCGGAACACGTTTCTACTTTTCGCGTTCGTCCCGCTTTATTTTGCACGGCCTCCCTCGACCCACGATTTCCTTCCATCTCGTCCATTTTTATTCCCCGGAATCCACGCTTTTTACCTTTTACCCCCTCTCAAACGTGCTGCCTCTGCTCGCTTCTTTTTTTTTTTTTAAGATTCGTGACGATGAAATATCATTTTTTCTTTTTTTTGCTTCTTAAATTTCCTCGTGTTTCGTCGAATTCAAATTCCATCTCTCTCTCACGGGATTGCGATTGTTACGAGAGATCGGGAGAATTGAAGAAGAGATTTGCATCGATCGACGATAATGCGTTGAAATGTTAGAAATTAAAATTGATCGCGGAGTGAAAACCGCTTATTCATCCGATCTTTAATTATTTTTCCTCATTAGCGAAAATGCACAGTCATGTCACGGTCAGTTGAAACGCACCGGCCTATTTTTCATTCTGGATTTTGTAAATAAAAGTTGGAAGGGAGAGAGAGAGAGAGAGAAAAAAAGGATCGCTATCTTCGTTAAAAGAAATCTGATAAAAAAAAAAAAATATCGTCGCTCTATTGTTCATCCACACGCGAATGTAAATGTTTTATCATCGACTATATCTACATAATTAATAGTTCTAAACTCGCAGTTAAACGAGACAAAGTCGAAGCAAACTTGCTTGCACAATTTTTCTTTTCTTTTTTTTCTCTCTCCTTCTTTTTTTCCTCTCGTAAAAGTTACCAAAACGCTCGTTACCCCCTCTATCCCCCGTAATCGTGGAAATGGAATTCCTTTTCAACAAGTTCAACCCTTCTTCTTCGAGAATGAAGTACTAAAATTTTTTTTCCACTCGAAAACCTTGGAAAACACTTCTCCGCTCGTTACACAGCGCGATTCCCGTGCATTCGCACAGCTTCATCCCGCCGCCTCGGTTAAGTACTTGCTCGCCATTCACGTGGGACGAAGGTGGATGGAAGGCTTTTCTTTTGTCAGCTCGGCCGGTCATTTCACGCCGGGTAAAACACGCGAAACGATTTTTCCTTCTCCTTTCTCCCGAAGCAAATTATTCGTCGTTGAGGTCCGTCGTTGGAGCGGCCGTGCAGTCTCGAACAGGACTGGAAATAATTATTGAAAATTGTAGATCTCTACCGGCCAGCTTCCGAGAAGCTGGCGTATCTCTGCGGTCGGAACTCTGCGGCGGTGGAATAATTCCTTCCCGTGGATAATCGAGGAAACCGGCTCGGTTTCGAACGGTACACCGTTCCAAATTAATCGAGCCTTTCTACGCTCTCGAGATTAGCCGAAGGATTCGTCAAATTCCATTTTTATCCTCTTCTCCTTCTTATCTCTCAGTTTTCCCGCGCGTCGAATAATTCTCTTTCTTCCTTCCCCTTTTTTTCCATTTTGCCGAATCGGGCGAAATGCAGTTTTCAAGAGGAAATAGAAAGATCGGAATCCTTCGTTTCCTTCGCAATTCTTCTTTCTTCAAAAATTTCGAAATCGAAGAAAGGCGTGCACTCTCCTCCTCCTTTCTCCTTTTATTTTATCCTCCTTTTCTCCTTTCCCCCTCCTCCCCTCCCATTTTTACGCCCATCGACCGAAACGCGCTTTCGACGCGTCTCGTCGCTACTCGTTCATGCGGAAAATAACTCGGGCAAGAGGAAATCTCGAGATAACGATCGAGATCGGGATCTGGAGCAGCGTCGTGGACGCGCCGCTAGAAATTATTTCGTGAAAAATTATTTTGCGTGAACCGAGACCGATTTTCTTATCCTCCTCGCGGTACACTTTTCTCGCTTCATCATCTCGTTTAAAGAAAAAAGAAAAAAGACACGCAAGCAACAGAGCAAAAAGTAATATAAAGTTTGTAACAATTCGGAACGAAGAATTAATTTTCTTCTTCTCGAGACTTTTCTCGCTCCCCCCTCTCTTTTCGTTTCGAAAGATCTCGTTTCTTTAATCAGTTAGGAATAATGATTATCATTCGAAGAAGGCTGTGATTGTGTCGAAGAAATTTCGTATCTTCGCGTACGCACGTATATCGAATCGGCCTCTCGTTATCGTCGATGATCTCTGAACTCCGACCTACATATATATAAGCCCATACAATATATCTCGTCTCGTTTTATCTGGTTTTACATCTGTCCCCGAATCGAGGATTCGGTGTACTCGAAAGACAAGAGGCGCTCCATTTACACAAATCCCTACCAGATAAAGTGGATTAAGAAACGTATAGAAGCGTGGTATTATATCTACGAATAATGACTTGTACTTTGTTTCCCCGACCACTTTCTCCCCGACTTATCAGCTTTCGGTCGAAAAGCCAAGCGCTCGAGCGGAATAGGAACGGAATATTTGTTTGTCGAAAGAAATAGCGAAAATTTAATTCCTTCCCCCCTCGATCCTTGCGCACGAACGATCCGAAAGATGCTAAAAAGGAAAAAGATCTGGTTAATTTTGACGTCAAATCGAACATTTGTCCACAAGCAAATTCAGTTTATTATTGGTGAAAGGTCGATACGAGGATCGCGATCGAGAACGGGGAGGGGGAGTCGTTTTCTCGGCGGAAAGTGTGCAGCTAGGAGGGAGGGGCCGTTTACGTCTTACTCGGCCACCTTCCGCCTCTTCTTCGTTTACTTCTTCATCACCTCCATCATCTCCACCGACTCCGCTCGTTGCTGCTCTTTTCTTTTTTCTTTTCTTTTTTGCGCCGAGGTAAAGCAGTAAAACGCATTTCATGCGAGGTGCAAAAAAGGGAGGGAACGCGAGGGGGGAGGCATTGGAACGAGCAACCAGCCGTTTGAAAAATCGTGCAAACACCAATTCTTCTCTCGAGACAATTTGACAATTTTCTTTGTTCTCGTTTATCGTCCCCCATTTTTTCCTCCGATTATTAAAAAAAAGATCCGTGTAAAGCAACTCGTGCGAAGTTGATCGAGAGAGAAAAGAAAAAAAACCTCAAAAAATTTCATTATTATCGTCGAAAGCTAAAATTCCCCCAACCGGAAAAACACGTCCACTGTTCCGGCCGGACGGATCCACAGATAAAAAAAACTCCAGTCCACTGTTTACTCCAAATACTATTTATTTATCTTTTTTTTCCCTCTCCGGGGGACGAGGTTACGCAACTTACTCACACTCTCGTTCGTTCCTCAGAAAACTGACACCATCTTCTTTTCTCTTCCCCCCTCCCCCCTCCTCCCTCGATAGTAAGAAACGAGCCACGCGTTTCGAGCTCGTTTTTAATACGCGACAATCACGTACATATACATTTCCTGGAATGAAGAAAAATCTCCGTCAATTTATCTGCCCATTGAAAAGTAAAGAAAAGAGAAGAAAAAAGAAACAGGAGGAATTTCGTAACTCTTCATAACTTCATAAATAAGTGGCAAAAAAAAAAAAAAAGAAAAAATAAAGTACGTATTACGAGACTCACAGTCGATGAGTATGTCTCCCTCCGTTATTTTTCCCTCCTCTCGTGAAAGATTGCGAAAAACGAAGTTGGAAGATAACGTGATAGATTAACTGGATCACTCGGTGTTGGGCGCCGTTTGATTCGTAATCACGCGTGGGCTCGTGTCACGCGAGCAGAGAGACACTCGATTTTTGGCAAACTTTGTTAGTTTTGAGAATTCGTCGCGTGGAAAGTCCACGTTTCGCGCGAGGCTGCGATCCATCATCCGCGATCGAGGATGGTTATTAGAGGGGAGAGAGAGGGAAGGATTTATCCTAGACAAATTTGCATGTCCCTCCGAATCCTGTTTCTCGCGGTATTCCAAAGAGATTTGAAGAAAAGAGAAGTTCGAGAACGAAATCTTGGAGTGGGGGAGAACTGGGTCGGTCGAATTATCGCGATGTGGTTCTAGAAAAATTTTCGTCTTCGCCTCGATAAGGCAGATAAAAATAGCGTCGGTTGATATCGAGATTGTCAAATTTTCGAGCAATTAAAAAATTCGCCCGCGTTTTCGATCGGAGAATCCATTCGAGAATCCTGATCGTCGCGAGTCGAGTCGATAAGTTTCCACTGTTTCGAGATTCGTTGTTTGTTAATCGAGTGTAATGGTGGTTGGGTTTCGACAGCGATGCATAATTAATTGACGGTAAATGGAGGATGGCCGAGCTCGGCGAGCCGAGAGTATCGATCCCGGTGTTCGAGAGACCGTGGAAAATGCAACAGGTGAACGAGCATCCTCTGAACAGAGGGACAATTGATCACCAGGAATTTGACGTTGATTCTTGTTTATTAAGTATGGTCCATTAGTTTCTAATCGGCTTGCTTGCTACCGAATTATTACTTTCGATCCTAACTCCTTTGTAACTTTTCCTTCATTCGCATAACAACGCGAAAGGGAGAGTAATCCGATAATTTTCCATTAAATATAAAAACGAAAGCATTTCGAATGACTCGTAAAGAAATTAAATTTTAAATTCCTCCTCTGCGAGATCGTTCTCCTGGGGTAATTAAAAAGAAAAGAAAAGAAAAATTTAAAGTTGGCATCGCACGACAGGTGCGACGGGATTTCGCTTTGTACACTGTTTACGAGTGCTCGCAATTCGATTCTCGACGACAAATCGTACGTCTCTTCGTGAAACTTGGCGAGGATCGCGTGCGCGCTCTGGGCGGTTACCGAGCCGACCATTTCGATCAACACACAAGGACCCTGGCCCTTTACCGAGAAAAATCTCGTGTCGACACTCGATCCATCGTTTCCACTTTCGATTCGTCCAGTTTAACGAGATGTTATTATTAGACTCGAGGATGGACAAATTTCTCTCGAATTTCGCACCGATGGTTTATATCGAGTCCAACCAATTTCGTGAAAAGATTCGATACGATTTATTTTGAATGAGAAGGATAAGTTTTCTCGGACGATATCGGGAGAAAAAGAGGAAGATGGACACAGATTACCCTTGCATGTTCAATCTCCATTCAGGGAAGGTTATTAATCTTGGAACGTTTAGAAATATTCAGAAGGCAAGGACGACGTTCCACGATTATCTATGAACTCGAGATATGCATTCGTTTTCGTTATGTCTTGGAGCGCAATTTAAAAATTCCTTATGTTACACGCGTAATTACGGAATCTGTGCAGCCGCGAAGCGTATGGTTATAAATAAATCGAATATGTAAAATCGCCGGCTGTAATAACTGATAAGGATAATTGAATATTGATAGATTGGCTCGTGAATAGCCACATCGCGGATCGTTTTTTCCGTTCGAACGATCCCATACACTATCGATCAAAAGTTTCGAATCGATTTCTCGAGTTGAGAAACTACGTAAAATTACGAATTTTATTACGTTCGAAACGAGGAACCTTCGTTATTATTTCGATCCGTTTAATCTTTCAGAGAAGACGAAAGACACTTTGAAAGGATGAAAAACTTTGATCAAGTAATTTTCCACCCGTCGATAATAAAAACTTTCGAGAATCTGAATTCGAAGCCAAGGTGTCGAATGAATTCCACCGACGTGGCAAACCCCGAAAAACATCCAATGATCCGACAAGCGAGGAAAGATTTTTCTCGCAAGAAAGTGTCTCACTATCCTGATCTAATATCTTCGTTTCTTTTGTTTAGATTTCGATTACACTGCAAACTTTTGGCGGACAGTGTATGTCGGTGCGCGATCAGGAATGGGGTATAAGAGTAAACATCTCGTCGTTATTAATATTATTATTGCGAGAGCTGCGCAATCACGAGGCTGAACGTTATTACGAAGTGTATCGTCATTATCACCATTATGGGATTATTTTCCAGGACGAGAAGCCTGTTATTTTATATACGATACAAGGAACGTGGGTCGGCAAACTCTTCTCGATTCTATCCAAAGGCGAATTATTGAATTACCTTGTTAATAACCTAATTGGATTTTAAAACAGTGTTCGGTGCCGCTTTGTAAAATGTTTTCCAGCGAAACGTGGAGTAGCGAAATTCGTTCGTCCTTTCGGATTCCTCGATATACAATATTATCGTACGATTTTTCTTCGGGGTGAGCACTTCAACTTGAATGGTAAAAGGATCGTGTATTCGAGTGTTATTTTTTGTAAACGAGGTATACGTACGTATGAACATATATATCGTAGAAATGATAAAGAGACACGGAATTCGATCACGATGGCAGGTCTCGTGATGGTCATTGTTTCAGGTGTTTACCCCCCTTGGAATGGCTGCGCCCATATGCACCACGCCCTCGTTGCGTTTTTGCCGTTTAATTAGGGGTATGAAACGAAATTAGTAGAACCACACCTCCTTCTTCCAGTTCTTCAACCTCGGCATCCATGTAAACGTTTCGTTACGAAGGAGCCTTGTCTCTACGGATTTTAAAAATTGACGATCGAATTTCAATTTACACGTAACACGCAAGATTCTATCATCCAACGGAGAAATCACTTTTGCACTTACGAATATTATTTATTTCTTTAGGCAAAATCACGAGAATCGTATTCGATCCAATTGCGATTTTAGATTTTAGGGGAAGAATTTATTTACGATGGAAATCGGTCGGAATTAATAATAAAATAAACTGGATTCCAGTTAAAGCAATTGGCGTTTCTTATTTTTTTAGGCAAAATCAGAATTCAGATTCATTTGGAATTGATTTTAGACGGGAAGAAATTTATTTTCGATGGAAATCGGTCGGAATTAATAATAAAATAAACTGGATTCCAGTTAAAGGAATTGGCGTTTCACGTTAAAAATATTACTTATTTTTTTAGGCAAAATCAGAATTTGATCCATCTGGAATTGATTTTAAACGGGGAGAAATTTATTTTCGATGGAAATCGATCGGAATAAAATAAACTGGGATTCGAGTTGGAGGAATTGGCGTTTCATATTAAAAATATTATTTATTTTTTTAGGCAAAATCACGAGAATCATATTCGATCCATCTGGAATTATCCATCTGGATTTTAGACAGGGAAGAATTTATTTTCGATGGAAAACGGTCGGAATTAATAATAAAAGGAACTGGGATTCGAGTTGGAGGCGTTTCGCGTCGCGATCGTTAAGAAAATTGAACGTAATCGCGGAAAATACCGGCGACGTGACTCGATGGCCCTGTTTGATCCCAGCCTCGGGTTCATTTGTCAGCTTGGAATAAATTCCGTGCGCGTGAGTTGTTTCGTGCCGTCGTTGCGACGGTGTCGGTGCCTTTCCCGAAACCCGTGCACGCTCGTCCGGTAATTATATTCTGCAAAACTGGGGAACCCTTGGGCGCGCTACGAGGGTGGCCGCCCCTCAGACGCCACCCCCTGTCGCGGCCGGAAGTGACGCACATCTATCTTGTCCCTGCGTTCTCCGCTCTGCACTTCCGTCTTAAGACGCTGCTCTTTCTCTCTCTCTCTCTGCCCCTTATCCCGCACCCTCTCCACTCATCCCTCATTGGGATGCTCTTGCGGAGAATTCGAGTGTTAATTTCTTTCGTGTCCTTTTTCTTAAAAAATTCTGTTTTCTTTCCTCTTCTTAGGGATCGATTCATCGCGAGAATCAGCGGAGCAATTCCGTTTTTTTCTTCTTACCTATATAATTTCTGAGAAAATTTGTCGAAATATTGAGCCGTAAACGAGAGTAAGTCGTTGATATCGAAACGAGGAAAGGGACTCTATCGTGAACTTCTTTGTATCTTAACAATTTCCTCGTGGAAAATTCACGGATTTATATGCTGGAATATGTAACCCTTTCCCCTTTTTTTTAAGAATCATTCTTCCCCAACGGCTGGGAAGGGAAGAATCGGTTTGGAAGAGGCATCTCGTGGCTATTGGTCGGGCGCTAATTACTCGGGGATTTGGCGAAAAGATTGGAAGAGGCGGTCGGGCGACGACGCCTCTGGAACGAAATAGGCCGCGCTCGCGTCTTTTATTTGCTCGCGGTTTTATTTTCCGGCGGACGGACGATTCAATTAGGCGGTCGATAAAATCGTGTCCAGTTTTGCGGGAAAAAGGAGGGAGGGAGGGAGGGAGGGCACGGTAATTGGGCAAAACGCACGTACGCCGAATTTCGCCGGCTAATGGAGATTTATTATGGCTACTCGCTCGACCTGCTCCCCGCCCCTCACTCTGTCTCTCTCACTCATCCCCCTTCAAGCGCAGGGGGATGCAGCTGCGCCCGAAAAAGACTTTCACGCTGGCCGGTGATGGCCAAGTTTCATTTTTGCCCCATGATTCCATTGTTGCGCGAGGAATTTTTGCGCGACAAAAATAGGACAGGTGGAAGGATTACTTGTCGAGCCGATCAATTTTTAATCGAATGGAAGCACGAGTATCGAATAGAAATCGTTTTCTTTTTGATCACCATTCGATTAATTTTACGATTGATCGGTCGATTATCGAAATTTGGATTCCGAACCTTTTTTGCTTTTGCTTTTCATCCTCGAAATGGGAAATTGAAAAATTAGGAGAAAGAAGAAGGAAAAAAGTTTACCCTCTCGTAAAACTCTCTTGCTCTATTTGCTTCACAAAGAAGCGTTATTTATCCTTAAACCTCGCTTTCTTCATTAAACATCGGAGGAATATCCTCGTAAAGATTAAGAGGAGAAAAAAAAAAAAAGAAAAAGAAAAAGGAAAGGAACGAGGTCGAAAACCTAATCTCGAAATAACGATAAAGGAGAGAATTGAACGTGGAAGTCGACGGGGGAGGAGCCGAGCGTACAGGAGTAGCCGTAAAATGTACAAAGACACGGCCAATTAGGATCGAAGTGAGCGTGCAGAGGATGGTTATTTAAATAATTGACAATGTTTACGAACCGCCTGATCCACGGTGAAACTCGATGGAATCGGATTAAACGGGTACGTATGGTGAATAATTAATCGGAAGACGGTTGCTTAAACTCTGACCGAGGCACAGGGACAGGCCTCTCTCTCTACCCTCCCCCCTCTTCCGTTATCAATCGTGTTATCGTCCGTCCAGATCCATTTTAGACGAAACATCCTTATCGATCGAGCATTTATCGACGCTTTGAAAAAAAGAAAGAAACGCTAACCCGTTGGAAAAAAATTATCGTCCCGAGTCGATGCGATATGTCGTTTCACTCCTCGAGAGAAGAATTCCTCCTTTTTTGGATCACGTTAGTTTTATTAAGGGATTTCGGATGTTATTATTAAACAAGAGAGATTAGATCGTAAATATTTATGCTTTTTAAGTAAAATTCGAGTACAAAAAACTGCGGAGTGTATGTAAAAGTACGCAAAGTATAATTTCACAAAAATTCGTAGAGAGAATCATTTATTTATTTATTCATCCCACGAATTATTCCAAAATTTATTCCAAATCATCTTATTATACATTCGTAAGAAAAGAAGCAGAAAACTCATCGTTAAACAATATCTGAAAAGTGAGGACGCGTAAAACTAAAAATGGAAGGATGAAAAGCAGAAGGCTTGGAGAGCGGGAAAAGTTGGGTAAGGGGGTAATAGCTCGCTGGTGAGGTTGGAACACGCGTGTTTCCGTGTGCGTGTAACTCGGCGGGCTAATGATGATGACACTCTTATTTCTCGGGGAGGACGCGGGTCATTTTTCAAAGGGCAGCAGCAGGGAGAGAGAGAGAGAGAGAGCCTCTGCACGCCGAAGGAGAAGGCGAGAGGAGCGAGAATCGAGGAGGAAACAAGAAGACCACGAAGGAGAGGAAGAAGAAGAAGAAGAAGAAGAGGAGGAGGAGGTTCTCTCCTCAGAAGCTAATGTCCGGAACGACTCCTAAACCATTAGACCAGGAGAGAAAGAGGGTTGCCCCTTTTCCTCATTTCAGTTCGCCACTGCTGCGTGTATCTCTCTGCTGTTGCTCTGCTTGTTTCAAGATGGATGGAGAGATGATTCGAGAGAGAGGAAAGGGGGAGGGGGATAAAAGGGAATTCGACAATTATTCGATCGATGTTTGCAGCGACGTTGGTCAAATTCTCTCTGCCTTGAACCCGTTCGAAAAATATTCGAATATATATATATATATCCTTTGCCAATCGTAAATCGCGATTGAAAAGCGTAATACATGCCTCTGAATTCTTTGTTTTCTCGCATTCGACATTATTGTACGATATTGTATTGAATAATTTGCATATAAGATTGATATTCCAGCGTCGAGTTTAGGTACTTGATACTATAAATAGCGAAGAATATATATATATATATATTTTAAAAGAAATTACGCGCCGAGTTGACCTTGCTGGATATCCGCAAATTTTTTTGAGATTCAGCCTTGACGATACGGCGTGAGACGACGAGCAGTGGAGACGATATAATAGTAGCCGTGTCTCGGATACCGTGTCGATAAACCGAAGATATATCGTGGTGGATGATGCAAACGCGGGCTCCAAAGTGCAAAAGTGAACTCGCTGGGAATTTAATCTTGCACTTTGAAGCCGCGGGATTCGATGTATCGGGATCGAACAGGTACGACGAAGCGTAGAGTAGTCCTTCACGCCCGAGATGTATCGAGAATAATTTGAATAATTTTTCGAGAGAAAATATTGTTACGAAAAAAAAAAAAAGAAAAGAAAAAGACATTAAATAATGGATGTTAAAGTTTCTCCCCGATTAAAGACGAAAATGAAAAATATAACGATAAACAAGTTACGCGAGATTGGCGTTATTTTATTCGATTATCGAGAGCCAGAGAGAGAGAGAGAGAGATGGAAACCGGTCGAAATTCAGACGGTAGTACCGTGAAGGTGATTTATGAAAAAGCGTGTGACGACGAGCGTGGGCCCTCTTCCATCCGACCAAAATTGCGGCCTAATATCCTCGAGCTCGTCCGATTCGCCTCGATGCCTGCAATTATTGCGCGTACGTATAACACACACACGTGTATACCGGGTGTCGATCAAAATTCTTCCTCCTCGAGCAAGAGAATCAACTCCTCGTCGAAATATTCGCCTCTCCTCGTCACCCTTTTAACGCACTACGTATATTTCCTTCTTTTTTTTATATAAAATTGCAAAGAAACAGCGGGGAGGATAAATTCAAAGCCTTGCCGCGATGGAAAATGGAATCGACAATATGGAAGAAATGTTAGATAGAATTATTATTATTTCGAATCGAAGTCTCGGATCGTTTCCTCGGCTGTATAATTATCGACGTACGAGTTGCATCGAATTCGTACGTCGCGTTGAACAGATCGCGTCGATTAAACGATTACGACGCGTGACGGTTCGTTGCGGCGAAGAATTATCGATCGATAATTTAACACGCGAGCCGTGGTCGTAATTCACCGTGAAGGGCAAAAATCCGGTCGTTTCGGTGATTAAAAAAGAAAAAGGGGAAGAAAGCGGTTTAGCGGGCCGCGTTAAAGGCGCATCGCCTCGATACACCGTGTCCACTTTTTTACCGACACCCCGTATACTCTCGGTGTATTTGTTTTTTCCTCTCCCCTCCCCCTGCCCCCCTCCCCTCCCCGGGGCTGGGGGCCAACAATGGCACGAATTCGCGCGTGGCGGAAGCGCCGTTATAATTTTCGGGCGTGAAAAGATTTCGTGCTGGCCCCCGGATCCCCCGTTCGACCGGCTCATTATCCTCTCGCCAAAGCGAATGTTTGCTCGCCCGCTTTGTCCACGGCTTCCTGTTCCGCTCGTTTTCGACTTTTACGTAACGTACCACCCGACCCTCGCCTGCCTCGACCTCGTAAAACTAAACTACCGTCGTCTTAGCCTCGATAAATACGCGAAGGGGGGGCGGAAAGAAGGAAAGAATAAAAGAAACACGTTCAACTTCCGGGACGTAAAAACGACGAAGATAGGCTCGAAGGAGAGTTGAAGACTGTTACGAAGAAAGATGTTCGGGAAGGAATCGAGGATTAAATAGTTTTCCAATCTTCTTGCAACGAGACTCCTCTTCTCGAGAAACTCTTCCCCCTCCCATCGGGTCGAAACGGTTCGGCGAGGGAGGGTTGGTCGCGAAACTGTCGAGAAAGCAGAAACAAACACCTTCTCCTCGATTTCTTCGAAACGTCCCGATCGAAAAATCCCGCTCCCCAGAAGAATTCGGCGGGAGGAATGAGGGGGGAAAATCGGGGGCGCGGGGGACAGCCGGGGAATAGAGATAGAGGAGGAATCCCGTTCGGTTGGAACGGCGACCGTCAAATTCCAAGAGGTGCGCGTCGGTTGGAAAGAGAGAGGATCGGGCATTGTGTCGGCATTTCTACGACTAGTCGACCAGAGGTTTGACGAGAGATTGATGCCCGGACCCGGTCTCAAGGCGAATCCGCGCGCGTGCTAGCTCCGTCGAGAGGCAACGATCTCTCTCTCTCTCTCTCTCTCTCGAGGATAATACAGGTTTGCGTTTCGATGCGTCCCCCCTCCTCCTCCATCCGCCCTCGTCCCTCCCGCGAGGCGAATCGGAGGGGGAGGGCGAAGAAGAAGAAAGGGCAGGCCGCTTCTGCCCGCTTCTAACCGTGGCAAAAAGGGAAAAGGCGAGGCATCGCGGGGACAAAAGGCACCGCCGCGGAATTTTGAGCGTCGGCTCAGCTTCTTGGCCCCCCCTCCCCCTCCTCCCGCCTTTAACGGGCACTCTCTCGCGAGGGACCGGTGCACAGTAAAAACAGAAAATATTTTCCCGACGAGAGGGGGGGAGGGGAGGACCGCGGGTGGACCGGCAGCGCGTTTGACCGGCGCGCGATTTCCGCTCCGAAAGGGTTTCGTCGAGAAAGTGTTTTTTTCGAAAAAGTCAAGGGTTGACGATCCCCTTGCTTCTTGGAAATTTCGTGTTTCCGAGGTTAAGGGTTTTTCTTTTAGGGATTGTGCGTCGAAGATGAGGTGGACGATCTTCCCTTCTCGTTCCGCTGGATCTCGATTATACGCACGTTCGTTCACTCTTTTCAAGGCTTTCCCGAATAAATCAGAGAACGTGGATGAATAGATGGATGCACGGATGGACAGCGATACTTCGTTTCTCTGGAACGAAGAATCTTGGAGAGAAGATTATGCAGTATCTGCGAAAGTGTCCGTTGCGAGATAAAAAAAAAGAAATGAAAAACAAAAAAAAGATAGGAAAGAATGGGATGAAGCGAGGAAGCGAGGGAGTGGAGATGGTATCAGCTGTTCGTCGATCTTGGATCGCGAATTCGAGAGGAAAAGTCGCAGTCGTTTATGCCACGGGGGATGGCCATTAATCCACGGGTTCTCCCCTAAATCTTTGGCCGCATGCTCCCGGGGACAGTGAACGCGTTTCCATCCAGGGGAATTGCTCGAGAAGGATTCCGAAGCAGGGCGGGGGCGGATGCGGGGCAGGGGGACACTTCTTCCGGAAACTCGGCGCGACTTAAAGACGCGTGCATGGGATCTGAGCTAACCACGTTTTTTTACACGCGAAAAGATCGGATATTTTTCAATCGTCGAACGATCGTCGCCGATTTCAAATTTGAAAATGATTTCTATTTTCGTATCCTTTGGATATTTGGATCCGTACGTGTCGCGAGAATTTCCTCGGAGATAAAAAGAGATTTTGAATTCCAAAAATCAACGTTCATTATCGAAAGAAGAATGGGGATCTTTTCGAAAATTCGAGGGATAGGTTAAAGAAATATTCTTAGTGTCTCAAGTATCTCGGTTCGTAAAGCGTCTTAATTTTGTAGTAACCAACTTATACGTGTTTATTCACTCCCATTTATTATACCTGCTCTTTCATTATTCGCATCCGTTAAAAATTTTGATACACTCTCTCAAAAATAAAAATCCCTTCCACTCTACTTAATTAATATCCGCTTCGTCCATGTAACACATCCAACTTTTTGCAAATTTATATATATATATATATCTCCTCCAGATAAATGAGCGATTAAACGTCCGATTTTTTCCCCTTCCAATTCTCTTTTTTTTATAATCTTAATATAAGGTCGACGAGGTGTTGTGGTGAAATCGCATGCTCGATCGTGTGTACGTAAATAACACGGCGAACCGATATTATTGATGTGCACGCTCGTTTATTTTCACGTCGTCGTCCACTTTTACTCGTGTTCTATCCAATTCCTTCTACGCGCAATTCAATGTTCCGGATCGATGTTGTTTCGAATCGTACAACGTTCGAAAATCGACGATGATTCGATCGTTTTATCGATGTTTCTGTTTCCTAATTAATCGGTACTTATTAATAATAACAGTATCATCGTGGATTAAGATTGTTGGAAGACTGGAATCGGATAATAGTGGAACGTCAATATTGTCAAATAACAGTTTGATGATCGATGTTTCAAGGTGATTAGAATAGTCTTCCCTTGAGAGAGAGGATATCTTTAGTGCAACTTTTTTTTCTAAGAATTCTTCTGACAAGTTGTAAAGTTTTTGCGGATAGTTTTTACAGATGGTATGTAAATAAACTACACAAGAACGCTTAAAGTAATTTTTACATTTTTTTTTTCATCGAGCAAAAAAACACCACGTGAAATAACTATATTTACGATGTTTCTATTAATAATATATCCACGATGTCCATCCATTGATCAGTCCTTGACTCGTTAACTCGAAACGATCAAAATTCGTTTCCTTCTGATTCCCGTTCCTCCCTCTCCTCCTCTCCTGTATATTCCTTATAAATCCTCAAACGCGGGCACCGAATGATTCGGAGGAAATTATTGGCACGAACGAAACGAACAAAACTGTTGGACTTGGACGAACATACGCGATCTAAGGATGCAAACGAAGGTTACGCTCGATCAATCACGATTCGGCATTGAACCGAGGCGTTCGTAACCCCGGAGGCCAAGTTTCCCCTGCCCACCCCTCCTCCCCGTTTGCCGGCAGCCGGTTAATGACGACGTACACCGTGACCACTACATAGTAGCAAAATTGCACTTAATGCACCGTCGTGCCTGTCTTTAACGATCCATTACGTGAATTCCCTAGAAGTGAGAGAGAAGAGAGAGAGAGAGAGGAGGGGGGAATATATGCAGGTAATAAGCGAGCAAAGCGGCTGATTGATCTCGAAATACGAAGTCGAGGCGACGTATTCGGATTAAGGCGTTAATTACCCCCCTCTTTGAGGGGTGTTGGGAAGGAGGAAGGGGTCGAAGAGGAGCCGGGGCGCCGTGATTTACGTCGCGATAAGCGATCTCGGGATCGAGATCATTTCATCATTGCTTAATGACACGTTCCGAGGTGTGTATTATTGGACACATTTGCCGGGCGGATTTTTCTAAAATCGGATAATTGGAAGGGGATTTATTTTTAACCCGAGCTTTTTCATCGGATAGGTGAACGATTCATCGATGAATGGGTGTCCTCCCCTTCTTCCCTGTGCATTTTTTGAATTTTAAAAGAGGTATCATCAAGGGTAATTGCGTTGAAACGAGATTTGTATAGGAGGAGAGGGGTGAAATTTCACGCTCGATTTCTTTCTTTCTTTTCAACTTGAATATTACATTCCTCGTATCGGTGGAATTTCGTGTTTGGATTCGTGTACAATTGAACGAGCGTTCTATTGAGAATTTGCAAGCGCGTTTGAAAAAAAGAAGAAGAGGAGGGAAAAAAAGGAAAAGGAAAAAGAGTGTCGCTCATCTATCGTATGACGCTGCAGTCAATAGGTTAATGGCGATGCAAAGCAGGCAAGGGTCAAACGTTGCACGTCATTCAGGTACAGTGTGTTGTATCATCCCGAAGTAGCGTTTACGCGTTACGCGGGGAATTTCTTGGGGAAGGAGGTCGAAGAGGTCGGGATTGTTCGATGATGAGATTTATTCCCGTATGCACAGATGTAAGTCTATCCTAGCAGTTTATCTCTTCGACCGTAAAATTGTACGTGAAGTGTAACGTGACTATTTTTTTCCCTTTCTTTTTTTCTCCTACTCGATATCGCTGTGAATCGGAAATGTAGTGATAATTAATATAGATACATCGTTTCGAAATATTCCTTTTAAAATTGAACGTGCAGACTATCATCTTCTGCTCGTACCGTCGTGTCGTAATTGAACGTTGACAGTCAAGTGTTAAGGTTGGTAATAATAAGCGTTCGAACGGAGAAAGCAGGCCGGCTGATTAAATTCGGGGTCAGCGTATTGCCTTTGGAACAAAGGTTGCAAGATCTCTCGGGATTGTATACAAATCGGTGTGACATAATCCGGCATGTTTAAATAAAGATATTTTCTAGCGAGTGAAATTCAGAGAGGTATATTACATATTCATTTTCATTTTCATTTTCATTAACATATATTTAAATGTACAATTTGCCTATTCGTCAAATGGATTGGCAAACCATATATCTCTATATCTCGTAATCACACCTCTTTCGATACTTTTAGGAAAAGTTTAAGTTTAAAGAAAGTTTGTTATTAGATTTTCAATAACGTTTAAGAACGTTAATTAGAGGGATGATTTTAAACACGAAAAATGGACGTATCGCTGGGAAATTTCGATATGATCGAATGATAAATTTACCGATACAGTTTTGGAAATATAATCGACCAAAAAATTACCACCGCGCGATGCGGAAGAGTTCGGTTTACCCCCAAAGTGGTGCCCGCAGTTGGCCACCCTGCTTATCCTCGGTGGATAATGCAGAGAGGAACTCGGTCGGTTAACCAACCCCCTGGCGTAAGGGGTTGAAACAGCACGACGCACCCTTCGAGCAACCAATTTCTATTCTATCCCGCCAAGGGGTTTCTCGCTTCGTTCGTGATTCAGATGTCGCGAATTACCCCTCTCCATAGCTAAAACCTCGTTTATCCTGCAATAAATATAATCGAGATATTTATATTCCGAATAGAGAGGCATTCAATCTTGGCTCTATGAAAACTTTATTTCGAAATAAGGTGAATAGAAAAAAAAAAAACAAATAATATTCTTTAGAAACGACAAATTTCTTTCGAAAGAAATATTTCATCTTCGCTCGGAAATGAATGTTTAAAACGCGACCGATGAATAATAATGGTTTGCCAAAATTCTCTCTTCGAAACGTGCGTCGATTCCGCGAAAATCAAGAGGGGAGCGCACCGTGTTTTTCCAAGTTGACAATTTTTCCATTCGAGGAGCTCGCCGAAACAACTTTTTCCAATAGCCGCGCAAAAATTCTGTTATTGTTACCGTGCAATTTTTCCTCGTATCGCGATTTCTCCGCAACAAGTTACGACAGGGGAATGACGTTTATTCTCCGCTTAAAAATTGAATCGATTTTTTTTCTATGATATGGTATAATACCATTTGTAAATTCCGTTATTATATTTTATTCGACGAATGAATAGGAAAGGAAAGGAAAGAAAAGATATAATTGGTCCAATTCCATCACGATCGATTGAAAGTAATTAAGTTGATCGTATAAAAATTGAGTACTTAAGTAAGGAGCATAATTCGATATTACTTTATTTCGATGGAATCCCGTTTCGATCGAAATTTGGGGGAAGTGCCATCGAAAGGGATGAGCTTTTAATCAACGCAACACCGGCCGGAATGCAACGCGCTTTCGGCTTAACAGCAAGAGCATTCGCGTTGCTCTGTTTGTGCAACAGGTGACTGTCGCCTCCTCCCCTCCTCCTCCATGAATAAAACTATCAATAAAATTTTCGACTAACGAGTCATCGACGAGTTCTCCATCCCCCTCCCCTTCGATTTCTCGCTCCTCTTTTCAAAATTTTAATTTTTGACTTTTAATTTTTTCTCGAATGAATAATTTCCCTCTAATTGTCTGCTCGTCATTCGTCATTGCAAGAGAAATCAGATCGTGGTTGACTTAGCTCATGAATTATTTCGTGGATCGCCGATGAAAACGATACAGTGAGAGTTCGAACTTTATCCCGATGCTTTCTTTTCTCTTGGAGAATATCATTTTTAATTAATCGATCGATATTTAATTCTATGAATATACGATTTCTGTCGTTGGATTAATGGAATTCAAAAAAATTTTTGGACGATTCTTCCCTTCTTTACTCTATCGGATACGATTTCCGACCATTTCTGTCGAAGGAAAAAAAAAAGAAAAGAAACAGGAAATTGAGAAGTTGACTCGATTTCACTTCTGATCAATGTTTTCGTTTCGAAATTTCGCAACCAGTCCGCTGCTCTCGCCTTCCGTAACGAGAAAAAGGCGATGAAAAAAAGAGGAACGCGGGGGAAAAAATACAGCATCGACAGCCATGGGCAGGGGCGGATGTATTTTTTCTGAAAACACCGTCACCACCTTGTCTCGCCATCGTCGTTCCTGAAAAGAATGGAAAAACAATATTTTGACGTTTCGTGCCCCAAGTTTTCCATTCCCTTATCATATTCCACCCGTCTCTCGATGCACCTTTTTTTTGTCTCCGACTTTTTCGTCCCAACGAATTATACACATACATATATATATATATATATATATCGATTGTGCACGAGAAAAGAGGAAAAATAAACAACTACTCTCGATGCATTCGTCAACCATCTGTCAAATCATGCAAGTTTATGGAAGTTTAATATCTCTTTCAATCTTAATAAATACGAAGGAATAAAAAACTAAAATTTCTAATCAAATCTTCAATGCTTCCCCCTCGTTGATAAAATCGAAGAATCACGACACACGATTTCGTCAAATTTTCAACGCCTTGTTGCATCGATGATTGAAATCAAAACACATTTCCACCCGCCAAATTTTTCATTTTCACGATCCGGTGGGGCGAAAATTGTTCGTAAGGAACCTATCGTCCAAATTTCCAACGAATTCTCTTCCAAAGTAAAATTTTCCAATTGGACGATTTCGGAGGGAGAAAAATTCAAAGTTCCAATTAAAATTTCGAATCGTCGAAATTTTCAATCTCTCTCTATATAATAATAATAATAAAAGCGAAAGGAGATTATCGAAGATATGCAAGCTCAATCGGCGTACATCCCTGAGGATTTCGGTGCGCCATCCCCTTTAACAATGTTTTCGAGGCGGTCCGCTTTAAGGATGGGCCTTTATTTAGGCTGGCGGTCGCGGGGGTGGCGAGGCACACAGTTGCGTCCGTACACCTCCACCGATTCTCTCCCGGGCTGTTCCACCCCTTCAACCCCCTCCCCCTCCCGTACTACTGCTCTTTAGCCAGGGATCACCCACCTCACCCTCTCCTCGCCTTGTAGGGTGTCGGTGGACGAGGAGCGGGGCCAGGTTATCGATTAAAAAATGTCTGCCCTTCAAGACGGCCTAGGTCACGACCTGTCCGTCACACACACACACACGCACACACACGTACCGTCCAACCACCCGCGCACCACACGGGTTGACGTACGTTTGATTCTTCGGCTGGTTTTCTTTTTTCCTTTTCTTTTCTTTTTTTTTTTTTTCGCTGCGGTCGTCGTACGCTTTAGGGTCAGCTGTACCTCTCGTACGAATTATATTCAATCCGATTCCCGTCCCTTTTATTTCTACAGGCACGTTGTTAATTTAGTCAGACTTGGAACCCCGCAAATTTTCCATCTTTCGATCAATCGAATATCGAAGGACGATATTTTTCACGGATAGATAGAAATTTTGATTAATTTTGGTGAGATTAACGGTACGTTAATTACGAATCCAAGGATGTATCGCGCGATTTTATAAATTTTAAATTTGTAAATTTTATTTTCAAAGTTAACACAAGTTATCGGCTACGTGCTGCTTGAATTTTGAGATTTCGAATTTTTAATTCTCAGGCCGATATCTCGTTTTACGGTTGGACTTTAAAGTTTTTAAAATCCAATAATATCGACGAGTGGTCGTCAGGTAAAATTCCTCAAACGTCCCTGGAATCTTTTATAGACTCGTGTTAATTACCACACCAAGAAAGCTGTACTTGAATTCTGAGATTTCGAATTTTTAATTCTCGGGCCAATGTCTCGTTTTATGTTAAAATCTCGAGGAAAAATGTTTAAAACGCAGTAATATTGATGAGTGGTCGTCGGGTAAAATTCCTTAAACAATTCCTCCGTGGAATCTCTTACAGAAACTTTCCTTCGAGAAAATCAAAAAGAAAAAAAAGAAAAAACGTGAAAAATTTTGAAGCTAATCTAAGAATTTTAGAGAACAATTCCATCCGTCCCGCCTCGATGGAGTTGGAATTAAAGAGGTTTGCTGACCAATTACCCTCTCGATGATTATTTCACCTCTTGGAAAGGATCGGAAGCTGATCAACAATCTCCTCCCACGGATTGTTACCTCCTCTCGATTAAAGCAGCTCGAAAAGCCAAGTGCCTCTCGTTCATCCCCCTCAAAGTATAAAGGCAAACGTTTCGAGTCCCGTGAACAAGGGACTCCCCTTAAATCGAGTTCCACTCTTCTCAACCCTTGCGAGCCAAAAATTTCAAAGCTTCCATAAGAATCATCCCCATCGAACCGAAGCTTATATCGAAGCCGTCCCATCGACGAGTCTCGAGGTGATTCCGACGATCACCACATTGTGGGCGTCAATAATTTCCAATCACCTTCGATCCCTTTCGTAATTTCCAACGCGTAATTAAAGGATAATTCGTATCGAGTCAAAACTCGTCCCACGAAACGAATGTCGATAATAATCGTCGTGTTGAAAATTTTTTCAAATTTCGTAACTCGAGAAAGGAAAAGGTGGTCAGAATTGATTCAGAAGAGGGACGGAAGGAACGAAATGAATAACAATGTAATGACGTTTAATTTAATCGTTTAATTTAATTTTTCCAAATTTCGTAATTCAAAAAGAAGGAGAGAGAGAGGAAAAAGGAATTGATCCTGAGGGAGGATGGAAGGAATCCTGGCGAAGAAAGAAAGGAGCGGTGTGCGTAAGTGCGTGGGTGGTTTGCGACAGGTCAGGAGCGAGGGGGTGGACGGTGGTGGATCGAAAATAGGGGGAAGGTGGAGAGGAGAGGGGGGGATGGTTTCGGTGGTGGGGAGCGTGGCAGAGGGGCGGTAAGATCGGACGAGACAGACGAAGATGGAGGATAATCGATAGACACGGCTAGACGCCGCCCCAGACAACCTTTTACCTTAGCTTAAGGACACCCCAACTCTTCAACAATTTACCTTGCACGCCGGGGATGCATATTTACCCCGCGAAATCCGGGCCACCCTCCGTCTCCTCCTCCTCCTCCTCCTCTTCTTCTTCTTCTTCCTCTTTCTCTTCTCAGCTTTCGTTGATCCATCGATCGGATCTTCCTTATGGATCGTTTTCGTCGTGCGTGAAGAATTTTTTTTCATTCTGTGACAATTATGATATTTCTAATTTTGCTTTATCGATGATTGTTCGACGAATATCAATCAGGAATTCTCTTTTCAATTCTTTCCATAGAATCGGAAATATAGCGTTCTATCATTTTTGTATAATTTGAAAGCAACGGTATAACTTGAAAATTTCACGATTTTTTACGTTTGATAATTTTGCTTTATCGATGATTCCACGAGTATAAATCACGAATTCTCAATTCCTTCCATCGAATCGGAAATATAATTTCGTTCTTCCTTCTATCATTTCCATCGAAGAATAGAATTTGAAAGCGCAGGTTTATGATATCAGTTTCTTTCTTTCTTTTTTTTTTTTTATAAGCTTATAAACATCTTCCTTCCGTTCGAGAAGTAATCGCACATCGCCTGGATGGTGTTAATTTCGTTATCCTCGGTAATTGACTTGTCCCTCGCCCCTTCTCTTCTCCCCCTCTCCCGGCTCTGTCTTGAACAGACTCGTTCAACGAGATACGATATTAAGAGGATTAAGGCCCACTTCCTTCGAGCCTCGAGTTTAAATTTTCACAAGCTTTTCGAAAGAGCAAGAGGCGAAAAATTAAATCATCGAAGCGCAAACAAATAATCGAGATCTTGTTCGATTCTTGTTCATGAGAGAACTGACGAGAACTGACTCTGGGTTTCTGGATTTCGTTTTCGATTTTCGGATTTTCTCCTCGTCGTCGAGGAGGGGATCGAAATTATCGAAAAAAAAAGAAAAAAAAGAACGGTGGCGAACGATTAATATGAATCACATGGATCGAAGCGCACCCCATCCCGTGTTGCGATAACGCAACGGTTTATCGAGACATGGAGGGGGGGAGAGGGATCCCCGAGAGAAGCAATCCACTTTAGCGTATATCCTCGATTCAAAACACGGGATTCCATCGATCGCCCGTTTCTGAAACCCTTGTTTCCTACCCCCTCCCCTCCCCCTTAAACTTAATTTTGTAAATTGAAAGCGGTCCGCGCGCTAACTCGTACCCACCACGAATTTCCTCAAATTTAAAATTGGATTTTCCGTTCTAACGTTTGTCGTTTCCTAATTAAAATTTCTTTTTTTTCCTCTTCTTCTTCTTCTCTCAAATTTTTGAATCGAGCGAAGTTTGAACGGAGATCCATTCTTTTTCGTAATCACGTCTATTTTGATTATTGTTTTATTTTTATTTACTTTTTCCTTTTTTTTTTTTAGAAGATAGAAAATGGCGACGATAACTTAGATAAATCTAGTAGAAAATGGGGAGATAGAAGAGCGAGGAAATCGTCTCGTTAGTCTCATTGTTTGGCGAAACAATGAAGCTTTTTTCGGGGTCTCCTTTCGATGACGTAAAACTCTAATTTAATATAATCTGATAATATAATAGTGCTAATCCAAACGTTCGATCGAAGATAAATCCAGCGTGCAATTCGGTTCATGTTCGATCATATCTTGACCACATATCGGTGTTTTGTAACATTGCCTCGCTTTGTTTTTCTGCGGTTCGAGATGATGTTGCAAATTACTCGATCACTCGATTTTTCCTCCTCTTCTTTGATTCACTCGCCTTATTAATGACATTTTCCTTCTTTTCTTTTTCTTTTTTTTTTTTTTTTTCCTCTAAGAAAATATCGATCGCACTTAATTCGGGGAAAAAACTGGCGGTGGTTATAATTTTATTGATATTTATTTATTCAACTGTGAAATCGTTGGAAGTCGATTAATCCACGTTTTATTGAATTTAAATTGATAATAATTATACGAATTTCGTAATAGAGAAAAACCGTTGTACCGTGATAATATCCACCGCTTGGAAAATGAAATACGAAATTATTTGCAACTGCAGTCTCGCGGATATCTTTTTCCCCGTTTTTTCCCCTTCCCTCCCCCCCTCCTCTCTCGTTCTTTCTTCCTTCTTTCCTCTCCCTCTTTCTTTCATTTCATTATTTCCGATCCGACACGTATTTGCAATTCAAGATGGCCGGAATGCTCAGCCCCTATGCTCGCCAGCGGAGAGATTCGTGCGCCGCGATAAATAAAAAAAAAAAAAAAAAGAAAAAAAGAAGAGAGAAAAGAAACGGAGAGAAATAATAAAGGGGGCCCTCTTTCGACGACGACCAATCGTGGCCCCGGTTGATCGTATCGTACAAGCTTAATTTATTATTTTATGCGCCACGCACGTGTGTTACGTGCACGCTCGAAAACGTGTGTTTGCATCTCGAAGCCTCGTCCACAAAAGATAGGATACTACTCTGAATTTGCATTAAAAAATTCCCCTTCCTTCCTGTGAATATTTATCGATTCGAGGAAAATTTTATATTTTCTATACCTTCCAATTTCTTCTTTTTTTTTTTTCCCCCCCCTCCAATTACTATCAATGGATATTTTTATCTTTCGCGAAATATAAGAAAAGTTCGTTCACTTCGATCAAATTTTTAGAAAAATTTCTTTCCTTTTTTCCTTTCTTTCTTTTCTTATCGTCTCGTTGCTGGAATATATATATATATTTTTTTTCTGAAAATATAAGGGATATTAGGGATTTGGTATGAAATCTCGTATATAATCGAAGAAGCGATGATTCTTCTTGAAAATTGTGAACTCGGCGAAGATGGACGGAGGAGAGGGGGAGGGGGAAAAAAAAATAACGCAGGCGTTTTTCATTGCATTGGAGAAGTAGAACGGGTAACCAATAGGATCGAAGTGGGCCAGCCAAGAAAAATATTTCAGGGGAAAACGGGTTGCAAGAAAGGCTGGAAAAAGGCTCATTCGATCCTTCCACGTTTGTTCAATCGTCGCGGGAATTCTTATCGGCCCGTGCAGCAGCTTCCTTCAGAAATTCTTCTCAGTTCACTTACACGTAGATAATTATTTTTCGTTCCCCTTAAAAAAAAAAAACGATCTTTATACGTATTGCGAAATTACACCGTAAAATTAAAGAAACGTTTTTAAAGAAAGATAATCTTCTCTAACGATTTTTAAATCAAAAATATACAAAAGGAAATTTCAAAAACTCCATCGTGCAAACGAGCACTGGAATTATCTTCTCAACGATTATTTTCATTAACGCGAGAACAGAACGCGTCATGGACGAATGATTCATAAAGTTCTGATAAAATTTCTTCAAAATATAAACTGGCGAATGGAACCCGTTCCAACGAAACGAAAAGAAGAAGAAAAAAGGGGGAAAATTAAGAAGAAAAAAGACAAACCTTCCACCGTGTCTTGTACGTATACGGAGGGTGAAAGGTAGACACACTTGCGCAACGCGTGTATACCCTTGCAGGGGGTGGAAAAACCTACCCCAAGGAGGTTGGAGGATGCGCTCGCGATGGGTGGATAAAAGGGAGAAATAAGAAAAGCCGGAGCCACGGAGGAGACGACGTCGTCGTCGACGACTACGACGACGACGACGACGACGACGGGGTATCTGGGTCGAGACTCGTCGACGCCGACGTCCCGGCGCCAGGCGTCCTTTTCTCCGCCTTTTTTTTCGGCAACCGAGAAAAAACGTCGAAAAGAGGGAAAAGTACTGCCGCGGGATCCGTTGTTTCGCGGGTTCTCCGCCACCCTCCCCCATCCCCCTCACGAGAGGGAGGAACGGAGGGATGATAAGTCAAATTGTTGTTCGGCGAATGGACACGGTGGATCGAGGAAATTTCTTCTTGGATCGATCCCTTTCTATTGTTTGCTCGTCTGCTGGAGGAATATTTCTTAGGATTGGCTTGGAAAGTTCTCGATGAACACGATCGATTAATTGTTTCGCGTATAATAAAATGCGTACGCGATATGTATAAACAGACACAAAATGTTCAAAGTAAGATGTATTGTATGAATAAAGTTGTACGTATATCTCGTGAAAATTGAAATGAGGATAGAGTAAAAAAGAATCTTGTAGAGAATCTTATTTCGCAATGAAATTATGACTATTTCCCTTAAACGCGTGAAGCATATACGCGAAATAAGCGAAACAGAGAAATAAAACTAATAAAAATGGCACGTTAACAATCCCAATATCCAACCTGTGTACACATATTGTTTCAATTGTTTCCACTCGCGATGCTCCAAATAATTAAAAAAAAAAAAAAATAAATAAACGTAAACAAGAGCGAACAATTTAAACAAGCTAATCCAACAAACAAACGAGCAACAATCGCTTTCTTCCAAAAAAAAAGAAAAAAGTAAAGGAGAGAAAAAAAATCATAAATCGGATTCATAGCCCTTCTCCGCTAATTAAAACGAGTTCAAAAAAAAGGAAAAAAAAAAAAAAAAGAAAGCATCAAATCGCGAAACGAAACAAGAAAATAACTTCTCCGGGACGAGAAGTTTAAAAAGAATCTTCGTAGCCCGAGGACTCCGCTTCCCGAGTGCTTGAAAAGTCTCGCCTCTCTAAACAGTCGAGCATCTTACAGATTTAATTTTTTAAAGTCGAGGGGGGGAAGGGGGTGGGTAGTAGTCAGCGCGGCGTAAAAAGGGGTTTGCACGAAAGTTAGAAGTTAGTTACACGGCCACCCCTCATCTGCATATCCGCGCCCTACCGCCTCCGTGAACTGGACCACCCCCTGCCACCCCGTCGTCTCCCAGGCTGCTTTCCAACCCCTCCGAGAGAGCGGTGGCTGTAACCAACGTGCCGCCGCCGCCGCCACAACCTGTTCAACAAGTGGTTCTTCAGTTTAGCGGCCGACTTAGCGCTTCTTTAATTTTCACCTCGCACCCCGGCGACCACCCCCTCGCGTTAACCTTGGATTTTGCGTCTTATCGGCCGACCAGCCTCGCTCCACCATCTGCGTGGCTCCTTGCCAGCGATCCTCGCGAAGATTATCGCCCTATCTTTGTGCCTTCTCTCCCCCGACCGACCAGTTCGCTTTTCCGCGAACAAAGGAATCATTTGTTGTTTCTCTTCGTGATAACGACGACGATTCATCGGTGTATATTTTCTCGTTTCGAGGAATTATATATTCCTCGTCGAGTTTCTTCGTTCTCGGTTTGCTTTCTTTTGCTTTTTTTCCCTTTCTTTTGAGAAATAATTCGTAAATATTTGCGCGATTCGAACGTGATTGAAACTTTCCGCTATTCGAATGTCGTTTTTCCACGTGGGAACCGCGTAGAACCGAGCATCGAACGGCTGACTTTTCACGTGGCAACGGTAAACCTATCCAACCTTGGAGGAAGCAAGTTCTCGTGTTCTTCTCGATACGGGTAATCGTAAACCGTTCCAAGGAAGCGCTCCACTTCCGCTCCACCCCGAAAAACCAAAACACAAATAATCATCTCGCGAACGAAAGGGTGCACGAAACGATCGAGAGAGAGAGAAGGGGGGAGAGAAAGAAAATAATAGAATCTCTGTAAGGGGAGGGATGAAAGGTCGTGCTGCTCCCATCGTGCTACTTAAAAGAGAGAAAGGAGGGAATCGAGGAGTGTGAAGGTATTCTGCATGTGAATGGCACAATGGTAATTTGGGGATTCACCGTTAGAGGATATTAGAGGCTCCTCGATCCCTGATTCCCGTTGAACTTTTATGCAACCACGTGAAACACCATCTCTGGAACGCGAAAGGAGTCACGTTCTTCCTGGCCACTCCTATTTCCTCCACAATGTTTTCCAACGTGTGACTGCCTCGCTCGAGACGCGAGGCAGCCTCAAAAGCTGATACCACTCGAGAAGGAACTACCTGCATTACCTGCCCCTGTCTACCCATCCGTTATTCGCGCACGTTTCGAAGAATGGAGCGTAGCGCATGCATTGTAACCGGCCAACGTTGATCCCGATGCTTCATGCCGATTAATAACGTTATAACAAGTGGATGGCGATGGATAAATCTTCGTGGTTCGAAGATTTGATGGAACAGAGAAGATAAAAGAGATGCCAAAGACGAAGATTGGCGAACATTTGGAAGGAGTTTTGATTTTTCTTTAACATGGATGGATGGAGAAGAGCTGTTATGATTATTCTTATTTTTGGGTATGGAAAAAAAAATGTGAAACACGAAAATTGGATCGTTTCGAAAGAATTTATTAAGCCGGTGTGTGGGAACGTCGCAAATTTGATTTTGGAATCGTCTGCCCGAGTCTCGGACGATCCAGAATACCAAGGAGAATTTTCAATTCCGTGGAAAAGAAGGGGGGAACGGAAACGCATCCGTTTCCGGGCTTGGTCTGGCAACGATGCCATTTATCACTTAAATCGTGGCCGAAGAGAAACGACGATTTCCGTCCCGCTAGGCGTATTACTTTTACATTGGAGACGAGAGCGGCGGGGCCCGGGCCTCCATTATCGGAGGCCATCGCTTAAACTGCGTCTCGTTACCGCCTCCGATAAACCATCCCCGCAGCCAAACAAACAAACAGTCGTCTTCGGAGAAGAAAGAGCCTCCGCTTCGATCACGCCGCGTCGTCGCGAAAACTGGAACGAACTCGTTCCTTCTCTCGCGCTCTCTCCAAGGTAAATAAACTCTTCCCGCACGTTTTAAAATCGTCCCACAATATATATATATATATATTATGGTAGGAAGTTGGAAAAGGGATGTATATATACATATACACACACCATTAAACGTCTTTCTCTTCGACTAATAAAAAAAAGTCGGAGACAAGACGATCGATGAGGTGATCCTCGCGATCTCCGGCGCGACAAGCCAGAGATTCGCCGTCCGTTTCCATTGGGATTGAACGATCGAGGCTGGTAGCCGGATAATGGAACGATTCGAAGGGATATTTCGAAACGGTTGCGAGATGAAAAGAGGAATGAAAATCCTCTTTTTCGAATTTCCGCCGGGAAGCGAGTCGTGAAGCGTAATTGAAAGGAGACGGGGATTAAAGGAGCGACGGATCAAAGGGATGAGAGGGCGCGCGCGCGCGCGGCGGCAATCGAATTCCATCGTGACACAGATACTTTATTAGAGCGAAACAAAAGAATCGGATGAGCGGGCGCGCGCCGGTATCCCGAGGGTTAATTTATGTACGGAATGTGTAGCGGTCTTTCGAACTGGTGGCCATGTTGGTTTCGACGTGCCCGTCAAGGTATGTGTCCCCCTCTTCCCCTCCTTTCTCCGTCTTCCACCCCCAGCCCCACTTTTCTTGCCTTCGCCGCCGCCGCCGCCGCCAACGATGGAACACACGTGAGAGATGCCTCTCGCACACGAAGAACGATGTGTGTTCCCTATCAGCCGGTTCGGTCCAGGGCGCATGCTGCACTGCGCACAACCCCTACTCCGTCCCCATCCCACCTACTCTGCCAGCTACCACCACCACCCCTCGCGCCGCTCCTCTGCACCCCGCTGCAACCCCTTCGGCCGTTCGTGCAGCCCGCCATGCAACCCCCCAGGAGGCGACTCTTATTATTTCCATTTTTCCAATTCGGTCTGGGGGGCGGGAAACGTGCAACACCCTCCCCTCTGCTCCCTCTCTACACACCCCTCCCTCCTCAGTCCTCAGTCCTCTACCACCCACGAGGCCTCTCCCTTCTTCCCTCTTCTCCCTCCAGGTAGCCAACCGAAGGAAAAATATCTATATTTATCTGTTTCTTCGCGGGATACGGCACCACTACCACTACCGCTACCACTACCGCTACCACTACCCCCTACCCCGTCTTCTTCTTCTTCGCAACCCCTCGGTCCGAATCCTCTGTTCCCTCGCTCGTGTTCTTTTTCTTTCTTTCTTTCTTTCTTGCTTGCTTTCTTTCTTTCTTTCTTTCTTTCTTTCTTTCTTTCTTTCTTTGCGCTCCACCACCACCTCGCGAGTTTCTCGGTCTCTCCCACCCCTTTCTCGGTCTCTCGTTACCTTTCCGTCTATCCATCGATTCGCCGTCTCGCTCCCGCGTTTTCTTTCTTCCTTTCTGCCTTCTCCTTACCTCCACCCAACCACCCCCTTCTTCCTTCGGCGTTGTGGCGGGAGAGACAGATACACGGCGGGTGCGAGCGAGTCGGGGTTAGGGCGGGAAGAAGAGGGAGAGAGAGAGGGAGAGAGAGGAGGGAAAAAGGAAACGAAAGAAGACGGAGGGCAGCACGACGACGACGACGACGACGACGACGTCGACGACGACGACGCCGGCGGCCGCGGCGAAGCGTGCGCGCCTTTCCTTGGCCGGCGGCGCGACAAGGAAGCGCGAAGGAGTCGGAGAAGGACGGGGCGAGCGGTAGAAAGCGGAGCAACGGAGAAAAAGCGGAGGAGAGAGAAGGAACGGCGAGCTTCCGCTTCCTTATGCTCCGCCGCGGACTGCATCAACCAGTCGCACGGTCGCGCTCACATAAGAAACTGGGATTCGAGAGGCAACCCCCTTCTCGCGAACCGCGACGCGGTTTCCGTGAGCGGAAGAGAAGAATTCGGTAGCCGGGGATCGTCGTCGTCGTCCGTGCTCTCGCGTGCTCGCGCCGATTCCTCCAATTATTACTATTATTATTATTATTGTTGTTATCATCGTCATCGTTGTTATTCTCCGCCCTTCCCCCCCTTCACTCGTTTCCCTCTCTCACCCCTTCCGATCCTTGGACGGATTGGACGGATTGGCCAAGGTGAGAGGGTCGTCGTCGTCGTCGTGGTCGTGGTCGTCGTGGTCGTCGTGGTTGTTGTTGTTTATAATTGACTCGGCCACGCTCGAATCGCGACTAAGCGGCCGCGTGCCCCCACCATCGCCCGTCCGCCGGGGCCGAATACGTCCGATCGCGTACGGAGATTGGCGAGAGGGCATCCGGCCCGTCGGATCGGGTCCCGTCGCCGCGACTCGCCCCGTCTCGCCGCTTTTTCGGCCCGCGCTCGGCGAATCGCGTGTCACCAATCGCCCCACCGCTACTCTCTCCGGACGATGAAGAAGGGAGGCCATCGGGCCTCCTGGACGACGGCTCGCATCATCCACGTAGGGAAGGAAGAACGAAGAAGCGTGGAACGAAGAAGCGTGGAAGAGGAAGAGGCGATGATGCCCGGGGAGGAAGGAGCCGGGATCCCGATGGACGGTTGAAGGATGTTCCTCGATGCGACGGGAAGAGGAGGATGTTCCTCTTCTATCCGTTTCCTCTTCCTCTTCTCTCTCTCTCCGCTTCTTCTCCTACACGCCGCGCTACCTCCTCTTCACGCCCGGGGACGGACGTGCCCGTCCGAGGGGGAGGAGGGACGACCCCGATGGGAAGTGTACATACAGCCTAGAGGGAAGTGAGATCGCGTTAATGACCGGTGGTTGGCCGCTCGATGACGCCGCTCCACGCCGATGAGGAGGGACGAAACGAAGGAGACGAAAGAGGGAAAGATAGAGGGAAAGAGAGATCGTGCGAGAACACGAAAGAGGGGAAGGAGGGAAGAAACGATCAACCAAAGTTCCTATTTTTCACGTGTTTTATGCGGATATCGCTTACGATTAACAAAGTAGGACGTAAGAAGAGAAGAGGGAGTTGGTCGGGGGTTTGGTCGGGGCCGGCTGCCTGCGTCCACCGTCCCATCGGCCGCCAAGTGGGTGGAGGGGCGCGGGGTGAACGCGCGGTACACGCGCGTACACGCACGCCGGATACCTCGTGCCCGCGCCACCGGGGACACCCTCCCGCGCTAATTAGCCAGCCAATTAGAAAGGCCGCGGCCATGCGTAATGAGCTGCGCGCGCAAAAGTTCCTAAAACGCCACGATACGATGTTTTTTCTCAAATGCGGATGCCTCGTCTCGCCGCCCCGTTTAACTTGTATTAGGCGACCACTCGTAATATCGTATAAGGCGTAAACGCTAAGAAACGTAGGGGATATATATATAAATAATAATTACGATAATAATAATAATAATAACAACAACAACAACAACAATAACGATAATAATAAAGAGTAATAATAGTAATAACAATAATAATAATAATACTAATAATAATAATAAAGGAATAAAATAATAAGAGATATAAATAGGACGAAGAGTTGCTGGATCGAGGTTCCTCTACTTCGGAAGGAAGATTCCGAGGCGATGCTGTACGCCACGAGGCCGTGTGATTCTTCATCGGAACGTGAAATACTTTATCCCCGAGGAATGAGAATGAGAAATCGTCGAGAAATCGAGGAAATATATGGTGTATAGTACAGTCCTCGCAGCTGTGTCCAGATTCGCCAGGCAATAAAACAATTACGTACGAATTTAAGGAGAAGAAAAAAAAAACAAAAAGAGAAAAAAAAGAAAAACAAAAAAAAGAAAAAAAAAAGATCTGGATGGCTGTGCGTTCTCTGGCCCAAACGGACAGAAGTGTGTAAAATTGTAAAATTCGCGAGATTTTTCGATCGTTTCGAGCGATCCACGCTTTCACGTTAATCACTCATCGAATCTCACTTACTTCCGCTTTACTTTGTCCTCCCTCCTCCTTTCATTTCCTTTCCCTCTCCCCCTCCCCTTCCTCGATCCTAGGCCGCGCCACGTGGCTCCTTTTCGATATCGAGGACGCGATCTGGTGCTTTCGGATCGACGGTGTTTTTTAATCTGAATCGAGAGCGAGACGATTCTCTCGCGATTAATAAATCTATACATATATATATATATACATACTTAGAAAATTAAGAAGAGCAAATCTAAATATATATATATATATATATATATACACATCTATATTATATACACACACTTGGAAAGCGTATTTAATTATATATTCCTATACACATGCAAGGGACACATGTACAGGTATTTTAATAACCTCGCGTATAATAACTACTACTATAGCTACGTTATAACGGCGGCGTGTACCGAAGAGGAGAGAATAGGAGCGGATAGGGGATATTATTCTCTCCCTTGTATTTTTTATTGAATACCAGAAATCGGATACTTGAGAAGAAGGTAGAGGGAGGAGGGTGAGAGGAGGGGAAGAAGAACGGCCCAATTTTGCATTTAATTGGAATATCGGAATTATTTATTTTACACCACCACGTCGGCAAGGAAAGAACTTGGGGAGCGCAGTGGAGTGGCGAGGGCGAGAGAGAGAGAGATAGAGAGGAGTGGAAATTTTTTTCGATCAAACTGCACGTAAAAGGGGAAGGAAAAGGAAGAAAAGATAGAAGAGGAGGACGCGTGTTTCGCGCGAGGTGAAGGGAAGAGGAGAGAGAGAGAGAGAGATTCTTCCTTTTTCATGAAACACCAGATTGAAAGAAACGCGGAGGAGAAGGGCGTGGACGAAGGGCACGTGCGAAATATGTCGACGATGAGCGTCGTTTCGAACTCGTCCGTCGAGGTCGACTCGGATTCCTCGAACGACGCGTCGAGCAAGGAAGATGGGCCCGGCGAGCAGAAGTTCATCCTGCGTAACGAGCTGTACAACAGCCTTCTCGCGAGCGCCCTCGGGAAGACGGTGCTCAACAGGCACCTCAACTTCAAGGAGCAGGGGATTAATTTTAATCTGGCCAATCTGAAGGATAATCTGAACGCGCTCGGCGCCCTTAAGGAGCTCAAGGATCTCAAGGGTTTGACCGTGAGCAGCGTCCCGGCTTTCCCGAGGAATCTAGCTCTTCACAGGGAGGACCATGACGAGGTCAGAGTCTCTACTCTTCGTCCTTCTGTTTTCTCTTATCGCCCCTCTTTTCTTTTTTCTTCCATCCACGAATAATTTACTCGTATTCGCTCGACAAATGTTATTGTCCTGTCTTGTTTCTCTTTCTTCCTTTCCTTTCTTTCTTTCTTCCTTTACTCTTTGAAGGATCGAAGGATCGTCGTTGGCCAGTGTCGTTTGGCAAGTGTCGCCAGCGTTGAAAACGATGTTGTTAGCATATGTTCTTCTTTAGTGAGATTTCCTTTCGCGAGTAACGCGTGGAAGAAGGAAGGGAGATTTCCAGATTGGCGGGAGATGGAATGAGATGGATGGTTAGGGAAAGGAATATATATATGGAAGGGGGAGAATTTTTCGAAATCGAAATCGTTTTATAACCCGCGGTTAACATCGGGTTAAACGAGTTTCCTTGATGAATCATAATCATCGCGAAAGGCGTTGGTGACACCCTCTCAGCAACGCACGAGATAGCGATTTTTTAGGTAAAAAAGTAGAAAAGTTTCGCGGTAAACAGTTGCCTTCTAAACCCGTTCCAAACTTGCAGCATCAAGATCAATAATCCCCGAAAGATTCCGCGTCCCTCACTGACCTACCCTTTTTCTCGCGATTTCGAGCAAAAGCCAAAGTGCAAGAAGAAGAAAAAGAAGAAGAAGAAGAAAACAAATTCACAAATTCTCCCAAGACAAGAACGGTCGAAAGTACTCTCGAGCAAACAAATCAATTCTTGCCGAGAGGAAAGAGTTAAAAATTTTGCGACGAACTTTATCTTTAAAGAGAAGATGGAGGGGAGAAAAGAAGAAGAAGAAGAAGAAGAAGAAGAAGACAAAAAAAGAGGAAAAAGATAGAAAAATATCGCCACTACTCCCGACGTGTATATCACCCGTATATAACATAAGCGTTCCACTTTTCACGGAAACGGGCGGATTTCCACGGCGATAGTTCGAAAAGAATCACGCGACACTTGACACATAAGTCTTGGGGGTGGAAAAGTTAGCTACTTATGTATAGGATAATACCTAATGTAATATCAGGGCGGGGAAAACAAAGGGATATTTTCGATAGTTGCAAGGAAGAGAATCCTTTGTTTGCTTGACAATTACCTTTTTCTCCCTCCATCGATTCTTCGACTTTTCCAAACTGCTTGCTCGCTTTTCGCCTGCCCCACTCCGCTCTCCCTTCATTTCTCTTCCTCGTTTCATCCTCCTCTTGAATCGTTCGTCCCCTTCAACCCGTTGCTCCTTGTTCCTCGTCGAGAGATCAAATCCTCGTGAGAAGAATTAACTTCTCCTCCGAATTAATAACGTATAACGAACTTTCCGTTGAAAACCATCGGACACGTCCGCTTTTTTCAAGATCGGATCCTAGAAAATTCCTGCCCGAATTATAATACCAGGTATCTTTCTACGCGTGTAAACAACTGTTTGCAGACACTGTTTTAAAACGGTTGGCGCGCGGTGAGACAAAAGGGAGGGTGAAATTTTTCCTCGGCTTAATTCATTAACTTCCGCAAGCGTGGCATACTCCGCTCCTCGTCGACTTCCTGTTGCTTCCTTTTGCTCCTGGCCGAGTTATCGCCGCGAGGCAACTTTTCTTGGCACGTTCGCGGTTTTGGCTCGGCTCGCTTGATTCCACGACGACCACTCTTGACCCAAATCCATGACGCACTTTTCCCCTGGTTTGTTTCTCTCTCTCTCTATCTCTTTCTCTTTTCATTTCTTCCTCTTTCTGTTTCGGCGAACGACGCCGAAACGTCTCGGCGTGAAAAATACACAGTCCAATTACGCTTGCGTTACGAACTTTGGCTTCCCTCTTCTCCCGTTTTTTCCCTTTCGCTTCTTTTTTGTGGCTGGTAATAATTATCACATTTCTCTCTCTTTCTTTCTGCGCGTGAAAATTTTGAAAATTCTTTCTTCCAAGTAAGAGCGAGAAAATTTCATAATTCTTTTTTTTCCTTTTTTTGGAGATTTGAAGGGATAAAAATTCGAAATCCGACGAATTGATGTCGGAGGAAATTTTTCTCTTTCGCTCGATAAAAGTATTTTCAATCGTTTTCTTATCATGTTGAAACGAGTTATATAACGAATCCTTCTTTATATGAATTCGAGCTTTCAATTAAGCAACCACTTGGATCGATTCGATCGAAAATTTAAACGATGATTAGAGATTTCTCGAACTGTTTCCACTTCTTTATTTTTTTCTTTTCTCCATTCGCGATGAGGGTAGAAATATTTCTTAGAGAAACGAACTTCTTCCGAAATATTATTCGTTAACCACGTTATTATCCACGGAAATGAAGGAAACGAGTCCTCAACCGATTCCTCGATCCCTTTCGAGGAGGAACACGCGCGTACGCTTTTGTCGTACGTGGAGACTAAGGAGAGGAGAAAAATGCGGCGGTGCAGAACGTCGGTTGGAGAACGGTGTAATTAAGCGCGGGGCAATAATGAAACGCATCATCCCCCTTGGTCGAAGAAATAACAGCCCTTCGGGGACCCCGTGGGGATGGCCCTTTGAGGAGCCAGAAATCCGACTTCAAACCAGCTTTCTCACGCGTTAGACGATCAATTAACAAATCTAAATCTGCCTGCTGGTTAATTACCCGTAATTACTCGGATTTGATGGACGTGGTAAAAAAAGAGAAGACGGGGGATGAAATAGAGAAAGAATTATTCTCGTATAGAGGAGAAATTGATTTTAATAATGCTTTCTCGCGTTTAATTTTAATCGATCATCATATATGTCTCAAAATATATCACGAATGTAAAAAAGGAAAAAGTAAAGAAACGTTTTAATATTCTTTTTTATAAAAGGAGAGGAGCGAGTCGATGGAAACGAGTTCAAGAAATCTCTGTATCGTCAAAATTCTTCTTTCTATCGAATTATAAAAATTTTTTACTGCTTTACACGTACGAATGAAAATGGAATAATTTTTGACGAAATCATTCTTCATCACTAATTGCTTTTTGTTTATTTGGGTAAGCAACTTGGACTCCGTTTATATAAAATCTCAGTGTACTATCGTATGATTCGTTGCACGTATTATAGAATATCTAGAATATGATGTAGCGCACAGGGATGCTATATCGAGATAGATTCCCCGAGGTATAAAACTATAGAGTTGATGTTAGAGAAAAATCTTAACCTCTCCTACAAACCGGAATTCTATTTGCGTTTAAAAGAGAGGAATAAAACCATCATTCTGTAATCTTGGAAATAATAGCCACGATAAGAGGATTATATTCGCTGTATAACAATGACGTAACATAAAAATCTGAATTTTATTTTCCAACCTTTTAGTTCTAGCGATCCTTGTCGCAGAACCTCGCATTGTTAACGTTTTCAAGCTTATCGAAATCGTATCTGAATAATAAACTTTTTCCCCCTTTTTCATTTATTAAGTAACTGAAACTAAATTTCTTTTTTCTCTCTCTCTTTGAAATTAGATCGATCGATGGTTAAGTTAAATGCAATTAGAAAAATATGGAAATTTTCAGCGCGGGCGCGCATAAAAAATTAATATCGTATCGCGGATGGACAAAAGGTGATTCGACGTTTGATCAACGATTATCGAGATCCCCCATTCGTTATCGCGCGCTTCGTCATCGTGATTGAAGGATCGGCATAAGAATCGCATCGAACGTCGTCGAATTTTCGAATATTGTTTCCATTGGGAAAGGTCGTGGAAGGGTCGTGGCGGTGCGTTCGACGAGGTATCGATTCGCCATCACCCGACATTTTTCCGTTCCTTGCTTTCTCGTCCATGAATTTCTCATTCGGGAACGAGTCGATCGTTGCGCAATTATGTGCACTCGAATTCGCGGGGACGATTTATTCTCGTCCGTCCATTCCTTGGATCCCTTGGCGATCGAGGATATACAGAATAAATAGATTTCTTAATTCTTTCTTCTCCCCCCTCCCCTCCTGTCAATTATCCTCCCAATTTTTTCGCGATTTAGTTTCATCGAAGATCAAATAACACGAGTGATTTTCTTCCTTGGACGGTTTGTTCGATCAAAATTGAAAGATAAGATTGAAAGAAGCTTGTTTCTTTTTTTTTTTTTTTTTTAAATTAGAGATCATCGAATCGATCTTTCGAAGATGATATATTTCGTATTACAATCGGCGACGAAAAGTGATTTTTTTGTCCCCTCTTCGAAGTCTTGAAAGACGAGAAGCTCATCAGAAAGAATTTTCAGTAGAATTTTTATTCGCTGTTCGATCAAGTAAAGATTGAGTTTATGTACGAAGTAATCCACGGTGATCCATGATTTTCGAAAATTTAATTTGATTTAATATCCTAAGCGAAACGAGAGCTCGAGATTTATCGACAAACAACGATCCTCTCCCGATAGGGGTTTTTAAATGTTCAAAAAAAAAAAAAAAAAAAAGAAAAAAAATGGAAAACGAAAGTATATACCTGGGTTATTTTAAATAAAGTTTAATACTCGCCGCGAGTAAAATGTATCGCGGCAAGCAACTTAATCGGAAAGGGGATCTCGTTTTAGCCCCGGTTCAGGTGTCCAGGCGCCATCCTCGCTGATTTATCGATCAATTTATTAATGGGTCAGCTCTTCTCGTGCGTTCGATCATGAATATCCGATGAAGCAGCCAGGACAGACGAGGAAGCCTCATAATTACTGTGATTAATGCTCGTATCGAGGGGATTAATTCGCCTGGCCGAGTTTATTCTCGAAAATCGCGGGAAAAATCCATCTTCTTCTTCTTCTTCTTCTTCTTTTCATTCCATCTCGTCCCTCGCTTAATTTCCTTCATTTCCTCTCTTGTAATTTCTTCTTCTTCTTCTTCTTTTCCTCCTTTTAAAAATCGAGTTTACGCAACAAGCAAAAGCAAAAGCAAAAGGGAGGAAAAAAAATAACCTATCTTCCTTCGATCTCCATTTTCATTTCATTCCATCCTTTTCCTCCCCTGTATTTTTCTTTTTTCTCTTTTAATAATACATTTAGAAATTATTCCTCGTTGGCGGACGAAAGTTTCATTCAGAAACGAATAAAAAAACTTAAGAAAATAAAAAAAAGTCCCCTTTCCCTCCTCAAAAAAGGAAAAACCGAACGAACTCAACAGAGAATGAAGAGATGTTCAAATCTCGCCTTTCCCTCTCCCCTCATCCCCTTAATCGAGGATCGTTTAATCGATCGATATAACCAATTAACCCTTTCTTTTGCTTCGCAGAAAGCCTCTTTCGCGTGGTCGGAGGGCGGCGAGGAGGGTGGTGGAGGCGGCGGAGGCGGCGGCGGAGGGGGTGGAGGAGGTGGAGGAGGAGGTGGGGGCGGAGGAGGTACGGCTGGAACCGGAACTGGGAACACGGGCCCAACAGCCAGCGGGGGCGGTGGATTGGCCCATTGGGTCAGCGTGATGGCGGAGCACATCCACAATCCACACTCGGCCACCGGGGTGGCCGGTGTCCATCATCAGCAACAGTCACCCCCTCAACCACCCTATCCGTGGAACAATGGCCTCTCCGGTGATGTGAGTACTTGAACAATTTATTTGACAAATTTTCTCTTTCTCTCCCCTCTCTCTTTCTGTATCTCCTTATCTCCGCCGAATCATCGCGATTTCGATATCTTTATGCGATTTCGTTGATGCGTTGTTCTGAAGCGTGTGTATGTGTATGTGTGTATATGTAGATTTTTTTCGTAACGAGAAATGTATCGAGAAGTATATCGTTTGCACGATGTTTATTTATTTTTTTTTTTTTTTTTTACGAAGAACGAAAGATTAATTGGTGGAGTTTTGATTCGTGTAATTTTAATAAAAAAAAAAAAAAAAGGAAGTGCATAATTGAAATTAAGGGACGAAGAGTGTATAATGTGTACAATATTTTATTGAATCGAATTACGAGGAAATTAATAATTAATAATTAATAATTATTTTTTTCAATATATTTTCTTCGAAATCGAATGATGATATATTTTTATTCGGCACGAATAGGATATGAAATTAAAAAAAAATTAAATTAAAAAAAGGAAAAAAAGAGAGAGGGAGAGAGAGAGAAAGAGTATCGAAAATAAGGATTAGGTAAAAAATTTTACGAATAAAAAAATTATTATTGAACAATGTTTTGCAAAGAGAGTGAACGTCGTTTCTAATCGACGTTAATAATCGCTTCGTGAAATTTATTTATTATTTAAGTCGGCCTATCGCGCGACTGTTTCGATCCAAATATTTATCGTTTCCATTGATTGGAACGTGTTCGTGGAATCGTACGGCTCGAGAGGTTACTTGTCGAATACGCGTCGAAATTTTCATAACACAGGAGATTCAGTCGTACTTCGGTTTCCTTAGTGCGTAGACTCTCGTCCCTCGCGCTCGTGCCGTCGAATATTATATCCAGAAATCGAAGGTAGGATTTTTATTTCGAAGCGTATATCCTTTTTTATTACGTGTTTCTTTATTCCTTTTTTTATTATATATATTATGTGTATTATGCATCCTTATTTTATCACGTATATGTATATTGCGGTATTCGAAATATAATGACGATGTTAGATTGATCGTAAAATTGTCGATCGATACATTTTTTACTTTTGAAATTCGAAAAATTTTCATCATTGATACGTTGTTTTTGTCAATAGAAAAATAAGTAATAATAGGAAATATTTAACGAATTGTAATTCAGATAAACTAATTAATAGAAATTCCGTCTTCAAAAAACGGACAGAATTTTCGATCGATCTAATATACTCCGTCTTTTTTTCTGCTCTTAATATAAATAGTTTTTAAAACTATATTCTTAAAACTTGAAATTTAAAACATTGGAAAAAATATCAAATGGAAAATCTCGAATAAAATCGAGTAAATTGCAAAACTATAATTATTAATCGGGAAAAATTGCAATGTTAAAAAATTTTAAGAATGTAGATTTGAAACAAAATATTAGAAAAATTGGAATCTTCGTCGCCGATCAATTCCCAAATTTCGTATCAAATTTAAAAAAAAAACTGCTCTTAATATAAATAGTACTACATTCTTAAAACTTGAAATTTAAAACATTGGAAAAAATATCAAATGGAAAATCTCGAATAAAATCGAGTAAATTTCAAAATTATAACTATTAATCGCGAAAAATTGCAATGTTAAAAAATTTTAAGAATGTAGATTTGAAACAAAATATTAGAAAAATTGGAATCTTCGTCGCCGATCCCAATCAATTCCCAAATTTCGTATCAAATTTAAAAAAAAACTGCTCTTAATATAAATAGTACTACATTCTTAAAACTTGAAATTTAAAACATTGGAAAAAATATCAAATGGAAAATCTCGAATAAAATCGAGTAAATTTCAAAATTATAATTATTAATCGGGAAAAATTGCAATGTTAAAAAATTTTAAGAATGTAGATTTGGATCAAAATATTAGAAAAATTGGAATCTTCGTCGCCGATCAATTCCCAAATTTCGTATCAAATTTAAAAAAAAAAACTGCTCTTAATATAAATAGTACTACATTCTTAAAACTTGAAATTTAAAACATTGGAAAAAATATCAAATGGAAAATCTCGAATAAAATCGAGTAAATTTCAAAATTATAATTATTAATCGCGAAAAATTGCAATGTTGAAAAATTTTAAGAATGTAGATTTGGATCAAAATATTAGAAAAATTGGAATCTTCGTCGCCGATCCCAATCAATTCCCAAACTTCAAATTTAAAAAAAAAAACTACTCTTAATATAAATAGTACTACATTCTTAAAACTTGAAATTTAAAACATTGGAAAAAATATCAAATGGAAAATCTCGAATAAAATCGAGTAAATTTCAAAATTATAATTATTAATCGGGAAAAATTGCAATGTTAAAAAATTTTAAGAATGTAGATTTGGATCAAAATATTAGAAAAATTGGAATCTTCGTCGCCGATCTCTATCAATTCCCAAATTTCGTATCAAATTTAAAAAAAAAAACTGCTCTTAATATAAATAGTACTACATTCTTAAAACTTGAAATTTAAAACATTGGAAAAAATATCAAATGGAAAATCTCGAATAAAATCGAGTAAATTGCAAAACTATAATTATTAATCGGGAAAAATTGCAATGTTAAAAATTTTAAGAATGTAGATTTGGATCAAAATATTAGAAAAATTGGAATCTTCGTCGCCTATCTCTATCAATTCCCAAATTTCGTATCAAATTTAAAAAAAAAAACTGCTCTTATAAATATAAATAGTACTACATTCTTAAAACTTGAAAAAATATCAAATGGAAAATCTCGAATAAAATCGAGTAAATTTCAAAATTATAATTATTAATCGGGAAAAATTGCAATGTTAAAAAATTTTAAGAATGTAGATTTGGATCAAAATATTAGAAAAATTGGAATCTTCGTCGCCGATCCCAATCAGTTCCCAAACTTCAAATTTAAAAAAAAAACTACTCTTAATATAAATAGTACTACATTCTTAAAACTTGAAATTTAAAACATTGGAAAAAATATCAAATGGAAAATCTCGAATAAAATCGAGTAAATTTCAAAATTATAATTATTAATCGGGAAAAATTGCAATGTTAAAAAATTTTAAGAATATAGATTTGGATCAAAATATTAGAAAAATTGGAATCTTCGTCGCCGATCCCAATCAATTCCCAAATTTCGTATCAAATTTAAAAAAAAAACTGCTCTTAATATAAATAGTACTACATTCTTAAAACTTGAAATTTAAAACATTGGAAAAAATATCAAATGGAAAATCTCGAATAAAATCGAGTAAATTTCAAAATTATAATTATTAATCGGGAAAAATTGCAATGTTAAAAATTTTAAGAATGTAGATTTGGATCAAAATATTAGAAAAATTGGAATCTTCGTCGCCTATCTCTATCAATTCCCAAATTTCGTATCAAATTTAAAAAAAAACTGCTCTTAATATAAATAGTACTACATTCTTAAAACTTGAAATTTAAAACATTGGAAAAAATATCAAATGGAAAATCTCGAATAAAATCGAGTAAATTTCAAAATTATAATTATTAATCGGGAAAAATTGCAATGTTAAAAAATTTTAAGAATGTAGATTTGGATCAAAATATTAGAAAAATTGGAATCTTCGTCGCCGATCTCTATCAATTCCCAAATTTCGTATCAAATTTAAAAAAAAACTGCTCTTAATATAAATAGTACTACATTCTTAAAACTTGAAATTTAAAACATTGGAAAAAATATCAAATGGAAAATCTCGAATAAAATCGAGTAAATTTCAAAATTATAATTATTAATCGGGAAAAATTGCAATGTTAAAAAATTTTAAGAATGTAGATTTGAAACAAAATATTAGAAAAATTTGAATCTTCGTCGCCGATCTCTATCAATTCCCAAATTTCGTATCAAATTTAAAAAAAAAACTGCTCTTAATATAAATAGTACTACATTCTTAAAACTTGAAATTTAAAACATTGGAAAAAATATCAAATGGAAAATCTCGAATAAAATCGAGTAAATTTCAAAATTATAATTATTAATCGGGAAAAATTGCAATGTTAAAAAATTTTAAGAATGTAGATTTGGATCAAAATATTAGAAAAATTGGAATCTTCGTCGCCGATCTCTATCAATTCCCAAATTTCGTATCAAATTTAAAAAAAAAAACTGCTCTTAATATAAATAGTACTACATTCTTAAAACTTGAAATTTAAAACATTGGAAAAAATATCAAATGGAAAATCTCGAATAAAATCGAGTAAATTTCAAAATTATAATTATTAATCGGGAAAAATTGCAATGTTAAAAATTTTAAGAATGTAGATTTGGATCAAAATATTAGAAAAATTGGAATCTTCGTCGCCTATCTCTATCAATTCCCAAATTTCGTATCAAATTTAAAAAAAAAAACTGCTCTTAATATAAATAGTATTACATTCTTAAAACTTGAAAAAAATATCAAATGGAAAATCTCGAATAAAATCGAGTAAATTTCAAAACTATAATTATTAATCGGGAAAAATTGCAATGTTAAAAAATTTTAAGAATGTAGATTTGGAACAAAATATTAGAAAAATTGGAATCTTCGTCGCCGATCCCAATCAATTCCCAAATTTCGTATCAAATTTAAAAAAAAACTGCTCTTAATATAAATAGTACTACATTCTTAAAACTTGAAATTTAAAACATTGGAAAAAATATCAAATGGAAAATCTCGAATAAAATCGAGTAAATTTCAAAATTATAATTATTAATCGGGAAAAATTGCAATGTTAAAAAATTTTAAGAATGTAGATTTGGAACAAAATATTAAAAAATTGGAATCTTCGTCGCCGATCTCTATCAATTCCCAAATTTCGTATCAAATTTAAAAAAAAAACTGCTCTTATAAATATAAATAGTACTACATTCTTAAAACTTGAAATTTAAAACATTGGAAAAAATATCAAATGGAAAATCTCGAATAAAATCGAGTAAATTTCAAAATTATAATTATTAATCGGGAAAAATTGCAATGTTAAAAAATTTTAAGAATATAGATTTGGATCAAAATATTAGAAAAATTTGAATCTTCGTCGCCGATCTCTATCAATTCCCAAATTTCGTATCAAATTTAAAAAAAAAACTGCTCTTAATATAAATAGTACTACATTCTTAAAACTTGAAATTTAAAACATTGGAAAAAATATCAAATGGAAAATCTCGAATAAAATCGAGTAAATTTCAAAATTATAATTATTAATCGGGAAAAATTGCAATGTTAAAAATTTTAAGAATGTAGATTTGGATCAAAATATTAGAAAAATTGGAATCTTCGTCGCCGATCAATTCCCAAATTTCGTATCAAATTTAAAAAAAAAAACTGCTCTTATAAATATAAATAGTACTACATTCTTAAAACTTGAAATTTAAAACATTGGAAAAAATATCAAATGGAAAATCTCGAATAAAATCGAGTAAATTTCAAAATTATAATTATTAATCGGGAAAAATTGCAATGTTAAAAAATTTTAAGAATGTAGATTTGAAACAAAATATTAGAAAAATTGGAATCTTCGTCGCCGATCAATTCCCAAATTTCGTATCAAATTTAAAAAAAAAACTGCTCTTAATATAAATAGTACTACATTCTTAAAACTTGAAAAAAATATCAAATGGAAAATCTCGAATAAAATCGAGTAAATTTCAAAATTATAATTATTAATCGCGAAAAATTGCAATGTTGAAAAATTTTAAGAATGTAGATTTGGATCAAAATATTAGAAAAATTGGAATCTTCGTCGCCGATCCCAATCAGTTCCCAAATTTCGTATCAAATTTAAAAAAAAAACTGCTCTTAATATAAATAGTATTACATTCTTAAAACTTGAAATTTAAAACATTGGAAAAAATATCAAATGGAAAATCTCGAATAAAATCGAGTAAATTTCAAAATTATAATTATTAATCGCGAAAAATTGCAATGTTAAAAAATTTTAAGAATGTAGATTTGGATCAAGATATTAGAAAAATTGGAATCTTCGTCGCCGATCCCAATCAGTTCCCAAACTTCAAATTTAAAAAAAAAAACTCCCCTCTTTTCGATTTCTGCTAGTCGAAACGAGTCGTACGAGTTGGCCGTGATGGTATAATTCGAGAATTAATTTTGTACACGATATTATTACGCGAGGCAAGGACTAGTTAATTGGCAACAAAGAGACCGGTGGAATTTCAATCAATCGAAATTTTTACGACGGCGACTCGTTTCTTTCCCCCTTTGCTCACTTTTATATATATCGAATAAACGATTGCAGAATCGTTCCCAACCGGATGTCTTCGTCCAAGATTGTATCTCTTTATACTTTTATTAGTTTATCTATATATCTTTCTCCCTCGAACTGGTTTCTCTACGAATAATTGTGAATCGAAGATCGAATCGATTTCGATAGATTAGGAGAATTATTATCGCGAAAGGGGTAGTTTTATGGAATCTCCGATGAATTTAATCCGATTTCGTATTTAATATGAAATTTTTTACCGTCGATAAATAATATCACTGGAATAATTTTGATCCTCGATAACGATTGTGTAATCATAAAGCCACGTATTATTTTCAAAAATAAAATAAAATTAGATAAAAGAAGATAAATGTAAATTTAATAATATATATTTATCTTTTTCTCCTAATTTTGTTTTCTTTTCGAAAAATATCGGACGAACTTTTATTAGCACAAGTTACACTGTTGGATCATTTACGCGTGCAATCTTATTTCTCGTTTAAAAAAAAATAATTAAGTCGGTTTGATGGTCGTCCAATGTTTGCATTCGCTTCAGCTTTCCACTTCTTCCTTATTTGATTTTTTTCTCGCTTCAAAGGTAGAATCCTAATGAGATCAAAAGGATTCTCTAAACTCTCTCTAAAAAAAAAAAAAAAGAAAAAGAAAATCTGAGGAAGCAAACGGTTTTTTAACGGACGAGACATCTAGAAAAAAAAAAAAAAGAAATGGATGAAGGAACACGAGTATTAAAATCGCTCCCCGGAAGACGATGCGCCGTTAACTCGCGATGTCGACGAGGAAACGCGCGAAAAAAAAAAGGATCTCTACCCCCTTTTTTTTTAAGTAGGTACCCCTATTTTAATCTCCCTCTCCCCTTCCTCCCCGTGTTTCCGTACGAGAATCCTGCATAATTTGGACGAGGAAGAGGAAGAAAAGAATTTGGAGGGAAGACAAAGAAGTCTGTGGATGCTGCGTGAGGAAGAACAAAAAAAAAAAGAAAAAGAAAAAGAAGAAGAAATTGATGGATGGTGAAAAAAGGGTTGAAGATCGCTTTGCATACCTCTTGCCCCGCCCTGAGGCGGTGGAAGAAAAAAAAAAACAAACAGACGGAAGCGCGAAAAAAAATGAGAGAAGGGTTGATTTGAATGTGCGCGCGGATTCGAGGACGCGCCGTTAAGGGTGAAACTTTCTTTTCGACCGCGAAACGGCACCCTCGGGTCTCTTCTTCTGAGAGGAAACCCCATTTTGATGCTTTTTTCTTCTCTTTTTTTTTTCCTTTTCCTTTTTGGCGGTCTTGGCGCGATTGTTTTGCCTTCTCACGAAGTAACGATAAGAAAGTATCTTGGACTTTTCGTATATTTTTCTTTTACTTGTTCGACCTTCTACGAGAAAGTTCTTTGGAGAAAATAGTACGTTTTATAAAAATTGACCGTCTTACTAATTTCTTATATTAGTTATCGACGATCAAATAATCTAAAGAGCTTGTATCTCTGTTTGTATTTTAAAAAATTTCCATCGAATAATTCAAAAAGAGTATATTAACCATCGATTAATTTTAAGTGTTAATTCACTTCTCACGCGAAGAAACAACGCGAATTGCGATATATCGAGAAGAGCAATTCATGAAAAGAATTTCAAAAGGAAAAAGTGAAAAATATGCTCGATCACTGATTACAAGTTAACTTTTCGAATCACTTTTGTCTTGTCAACCGACGAAAGAAAAGAAACTCGAAAAGGAACGTTACGTCCACGTGTCCAACGTGTCGCAAGGTGGGACGAAGAATTCTGGTTCCCCGGATCGTGATGACCAGGGGTGGCAGGATGCCTCAGGTGGCGGGGATGCGGAAGACGCTTCCGTGGGCTCTGTCCCGAGGATCAGCCGGTTTTTTGTCTAGCCTCGGGACCCACGCCAATACCCACTCTTGGAGTGGAAAAAACAAGGAGCCACGACAATAAGGGGACGATTTAAATAATCCGCGGCATGCAAATGCCCCGTACATTCTCACGGAACGAGCCGACGCGCGGAGAGGACGGGAGGAGGGGAGGGGAGGGGAGGGGGGTTGTTCGAGGCGAGAGGAAAAGAAAAAAGGGAAAAAAAAGAAAAAGAAGAGAGGAAGACAGAGGCGAAGACAATCGGGCAATCTGCATACGGACTCATACGGGTAGCCCAACCCCTTCGAGTGTCGTGTGAGGATGATCGACCGAGGAATCTAATTGAGGGATCTTTTCCCTTTTGTTTCTCCCCGCAACGTTTCTTCCCGAACAGATTTTGTAACCGAACTTTTTTGGGAGAGTTGATTCTTTGGGAAATGACTGTTGGGAGTTTAGAAAAAGTATATGGATAGGATAGGATTTGTAGATTTGTTTCTTTTCGGAATGGATGGAAGGGGAGGATTCTTTCGTTTTATTTTTTTTAAAAGTATCAGAAAAGTGGCTTGCAAATTTTTCGATAGTTTTCTTCGGGAAGAAATCGTTGATTCTCTTCTTCGACGAATTAATTTATTCCCTTCTTTTAACTTCCATTGTAAAAAAAAAAAGAAATTCAAACGAAGAAGTTACTTTTCGGATAGGGAAGGGAAGGAAAATTTTTTCTCTTGTTCGAACTTAAAATACAAAGTTCTCCAAGTTTGCTTCGAAATAAAAAAAAAACGTTTCTTCGATCGGAACACTCGAACCTCTTTACACTTTAACAAATTACAATTCCTCGGGGAAATGTATTTCACCTTACGAATGAAAAAAGAAAAAGAAAAAAAGAAAAGGGGGGAGAGAAAAAAAACTCTCGAAAAAGAAAAAGCGCTCGAGTAAAGAATACTGGGTCGAAGCTGGTATTCGAAACTAGACCAAGGCCACGCTCTGCGCCTCGTGCATCAGAGAACAAGGGGGGAGGGGAGGGGGTTGAAGAGGAAGAGGCAACGCTGAGAGGTGCCCCTGTAAACACGTTTTCGGATGTTGTAATCTGTCGCTGGTTTCGCCCAGCGGGTGGTCAACCCTTTTTCCATGCTTTTTTACGCCTGCCCGACCTTAATCCCTTAAAACGCTTAGAGCAGCTCTTTAGGGTAATTTCTTCGAAAGGAGTAGGGGAGGTTAAACTATCGAGGGGTGGTTGAATTCATCCGCCGAAGGCGAAGATGCAAAACACCTTGGAAAACACCGGCCCGAAGCGGCTAACTGGAACACTGCCGCGTGAGAGTCCCGCAAGAAGCTACCCCATGAAGATTATGCAAAAAAAGATTCTTCCACCCCTTTAACCACCGGTTTCCTCTCGTTCCACTACCCTGCCACGCTCTGCCGGGACGAAAATTAAAATAATGGCCGTGCGCGCCTGTTGCCAATTTTTATCCACCATGTTGTATCCTTTCCCTCTTCCAAGTTTCCTCTCCTCGCCGCTTCGTTCTTTCTCTTTTCTCTTCCTACCAATTTTTCTTTCCAATTGTCTCCTTTCCTTTCCTCGATTCCCTTTTCTCTCTTCGTTATTTTGTGTTATTCTCCGATTATTCTCTTTTTCTCTTTTCCTCGTTCTGTCCGTTTAAATTTCTCTTTCAATTTTCCTCTCTTCCTCTCCTTTATTTTTCCAACTTTCTCGAATTTTCGAATTTTTCCCTTTCCTCTTTTCGTTACTTTACTGTTCTTAACTTCGTTATTCTTACCTTCTTTTTTCTTTCCTATCAATTATTCTCTTTCTCTCTCTTCCTCGTTCTATCCTTCTTTTCTGTTTAAATTTCTCCTTCAACTTTCCCTTCTTTCTCTCCTTCATTTTTCCAGTTTCCTCGAATTTTTCCCTTTCCTCTTTTCGTTACTTTACTGTTCTTAACTTCGTTATTCTTACCTTCTTTTTTCTTTCCTATCAATTATTCTCTTTCTCTCTCTTCCTCGTTCTATCCTTCTTTTCTGTTTAAATTTCTCCTTCAACTTTCCCTTCTTCCTTCCCTTTACTTTTCGAGCGTCTTCAAATTTTTCCCTTTCCTTTTTTCGTTTACTTTGTTCTTCTTCGTCCTTATTATCTTCCTTTTCTTTTCGATTAAATTTGAATTTCTTTCCAATTTTTCTACCCCTTTCCCCTCTTCGTCGTTCTATTCTTCCTCTCCTTTCAAATTTCTCCCATCTCGCTTTATTTTTCTAATTTCTTCGAATTTTTCCCTCGCTTTCCTCTTCGTCGCTCTCTTTTTTCGAGCTTCGTCTTCGTTTGAGTTTTTCCCTCTCCACTCCCCCCCTTTTTTTTCTTTTTTTCCCGGGGATGCAAATCGTGGCGCAACGGTATTTTTGTCTCCGCTCGACGTGAGACAAAAAAAAAAAGAAAGAGGAGGAGAGAGTGGCGCGTTACAGGGGGGAGGGGGTACCGGCTCATTGTCTCGTTCACGGGTTCGTCACGGGGGTAGCAACCCCTTCCTTGGCCGATCTGGATCGGCTAATGAATTTCCGCGTAACGTATCGCGCATCGAGAAAGGGGTTGCCGTCGATTTTTTTCGCGATTTTTTTTCCCTCTGGGACCGGTCTCCGTGCACACGGGGACTCAACGGCTGTTCTGGTTTCATATAGTTTTTTTTTGGAGCTCGATATTTTTTTCGGAGGAGGAGGAGGAGAGTCAGTGTCGCGACGTCAACATTCGTTTTGAATAGCTCTCGTTCGCCCTGGGAATTTTTATTATTGTTTTTTTTTTCTATGTATATATATATACATTTTTTTTTTCATAATTGGATTTTGCACGGAGCGTCGTAGTAATGGGGTTTGAATTCGTTGGTTTAACTTATTTGAATGGATTGTTCGGTGAAAGGGAGGGGGTATGAATAAATAGGGACTAGAAATAATTTCTGGTGTGATTCTCCTTTTGTTGTGATATTATAATTTGAAAATTTTTTTTCTTTATTATTTTTTTTTCTTTTCTCTTCCTTTTTTTTTCCGTGCGAACGAATTGTAAAATTTCTGTGCTTCAAAGAATTCTTCTCTTCGAACATTCGGATGAACGTTGAAAAATAAATTTGGATCGAGAAAACAATTCTTCTGTTACGATTTAATTTAACGTAAATCGTTGTAAAATTTCTAAGATTTACAAAAATTTTTCTTCCCTTCCCTCGAAATATTCGATCGAATACTAGATCGTCTCAAAATTCTCTCTCTCGTTAAAAATTGTCCCGTGTAACGATTGAAACGATATATTTCGCGTTTATTTCCATTTTTATAGTGTTTTAAAGTTAAAACAGATTCTACCGAATCGTTCCGACTAAAATTCTCGAAACTTCTCCCAAGAATTTATATTATCGGGGATGAAAAAAAGAAAAGGAAAGAAAAGAAGAAAAGAAGAAAAGAAAAGAACGGTTTCGTTGGAAATCGATTCGCGGAAAGGGTGAACGTACTCCGGGGGCTTGGTGCTGCTCGGTGTGCCACGGTGTGTAGTCTGCGGAAATGGGGAAAGAAACTAAAGGGAATCGGCGAGAAATCGTTCTGCCTGGTCGGACACGGATGGAAAACGCGGATCGAGAAAGGGGCCATAACTCTGTCCCTGGGCCCAAATGTTGTGACATCGTGGCCCGGAGAAGGGATTCGTACTTGTCCATTGTCTCTTCGTCTCCGCGGGGGGTTGTTCTTGGGGGATTCGTAATGGAGATATTGGAAAGTGTGAAATTTTGGGGGATGAAAAAAATGGGACAGTTTGCGGAGCAAGTTGTTGGGCGGGATTGGATCTCTCTCGCGGTGGGAAGTTTTTAAAATTTTTCTTTTTTCAACGGTGTAGCTAACGTTCGTTACGTGAACTTGGAAGAAAATTTCCCGACGCTTCATAATTCAAAAATAATCGAAAAAAGTTCCATCCATCGTTCCCCGTGTTTTCATAAAACGCTCCGTTATTTCTAGAACTCTATTAGAATTATTCTTATCGCGCTAAAATATCTCTAGCGTCTCTATAATTATTAGCCGCCAAGAAGAATTCTTTATAAATAATTATTACCGTTCAAGAAGGAATTAGAAGTTTGACGCGATACTTTCGAGATTCAAATATTCTTCCAACTGCAAAATTAAATGAAAGAGACCCGAGAAAATCCAATGGGCGAACTTCTTACAACTTTGAAAGAATCTCCCAACGCCTGAGATACACTCTCGAGGTTCGAACGCCGCAAAGCTAGATGATCGATCAATCGGAATACAACATTCTCGGATCCACGCTTTGGAGAAAATTTTCGAAAAAGCTTCGAGGAATCGTTAACCAAGAATCCGATTGGACGAAGAAGAAGAAGAAGAAGAAGAAAAAATTAGCACCCATGAGAGACACAGTCCCCGTACGTTTCTTCCGGAGAGAGAAGATTACCCTGGATGCAGGATAGAAAAAAAAGCGTGTCTTGGAAGGGGTGCAGGTGAGAGGGGTGCGTATGCAGATGACGATGAAAGTGGAGTACAAAGGGCCCATAGTCTCACGCTATTGTGGCCCCCAGGTAAGATAAAGGTTGGCTTGCCCCGAGGCCGAGGCAACCATACTCCTCCTTGATGTCTCTTTAATTTTTATTAATGACAAAGAATTTGAATTTCTGCATCGGTGATATGGGAACGATCCTCGGCTACGTGACTCGGACGAATCTCTCGGTTGCCGGGGATTCGTCGCCCATCGATCATAATTATCCGGTTTACGGGACGGGTTACGAGGTGTCACGAGGAGGAATTTTGTACGGCGAATCAAGCGAAAGATTTGACAGTTTTTTTTTGAGAGAGAGAGAGAGAGAGAGAGGAATGATATCCGAGTTTTCTTCGGTCGATTAACGTTTCCTCGTTTCGATGAATTTTCGTTTGATTTCTTGTTTAAGAGTTGGAAAAATTTTATTTTTTTATTTTTTTTTTTCCTCTCTGTTAAAGTTAGGAAGTGATTTATACTTTCTTGTTTCGACGATTTCTTTGAAAGATGTTTAGGAGGATATTATTTCTTTTGATTACGCGGGATGAAAATTGTATTTCGTAAATTTTATTTTATTTATTTATTTCTTTCCATCCAAGGTAGGAAATGGATAATGATTTCTTATTTCGATGATTACTTGGATCGTTTGATAGAACGTTTAAAAGAGAGTAGGTGTGGGAAGAAGATTGCGTACATATTTCGTAAATTTTATTTTATTTGTTTTTTTTATTTTATTTCCAAGTTAGGAATATATTTCCTTATTTCTTTACTTTTTTAATGTTTAAATAGATATGCATTCAATGGGAATTTGCATGTACATTTTGTAAATTTTATTTTATTTATTTATTTTTGTATCGAATGGATTTTTCGTTTTCCGGCTTTGAGAGATGTTTGCGCTACCTTTACGCGAACGTAAATTTACGAAGCAAAAATATTAAATGTACGCGTAGTTTTATTAAAATCCGCAACTTCGATCTTTCTTGCGATGCTTCTCGTTATCGCAACATTGCGATAAATTATTAATTTTTCCTTTTCTCTTTTTTTTTTTTCTCTCCTTCTTTTTTTTTTTTTATTGTAATTCACGGAGAGTTAAGGAGAAGTTTAAAATTCGTTTGCGGAGTCGTGATTAAAGAATCACGATGAAAAGAATTTTTAATCAGGAAACCGGGTTGAAAAAGAGAAATAATAGACCGTTGAATAGACTGTTTCTAGTCGGTAATTAAAAAATCTTATTGAAAAGATTTATAATGGTGAAAATGTATCGAGATAAAAGGATAATTATTACTTGAATTTTTGATTTCGAATTGATCGAGAAAAGAATTCCGTGATCAACAAAATTTCGACCAAAGAGAATCAAGAGAATCAAGAGAGTATATTTAAAAACTACGAACAAAACAAATTCGCCGCGCAAATTCGCCTAAATCTACATGGAAAAATCGAAAGATGCGATTTTTTTCTTCTTCGTCGAATAAATTTTTTGGATGGTTGGAAGAAAAAAGGCATGATCCGGCCGAGTTTTCGAAGAGAGATTCTCGCTCGCGAAGAGAGATTCTAATTAATGCATACCGTGTTGTCAGCTCGTTAAAGTGGCGCGTAGAAACTCGTGTCGCGAAGAAACAGTAGGTTCAGTGTTTTAGACGGCCACGTGTTTTTTAATGACGAGTAGCAGATGCCGTGGCGTTTCATTGAATCGATCGAAGGGGGCTCGATGTCTCCCACGTCTTTTTTTTTTTTTTTTTTTGTGTCAGACAGACCCGTTTTGGAAGCAAAGGAAAGCACACTTGGAAAAAAATCTGTATCTGTCCGAACCTGCATTCCTTTCATACCGAAACGGGATAAATAACTAGACTTGAAAATTAGTTCGGGAAAAAAGAAAAAAAAATTTCCAACGCGCGCACTTCTTTATCTTGGATTTTTATTTAACTTCATCGTAGTGCAAAATTGACCGATCTCAAATTTTTTTCTCACGAGCAAGCATATTTTTCGCGTATTCTTCTTTGCCAAATATGGAGAAGATTAACGTAACAGTTTTTTCTCTTCTTCTTCTTCTTCTTCTTCTTCTCTTCTTTTTAGGCATTTCAAAATCTGGAATGCTTAAATCCCACTTCGTTCGTTCGTTCGTTCGACGTTTCGCGACAATATTGAAAATGACGTTCGTCAAATCTCTCGTCACAGTTTCCAAATTTCACCCCCAAAAGTGGAGACTCAGGTTGCAGGATAAAAAAAAGGTCACAAATATTGGCGAATCAGGAGGAATATTATTTTGTCTCATTTCACTGTGCAATGAAACATTTAACCGTGTCTTCATCTCCTCACAGTGATTCAGAAATGAAATTTTTTTACGCTTAGCACAGACAATTCAGATTTTTCTACGATATTACTTCAACTTCGACTATTTCTTCGCGTTCTCTACACTTCCACATTCCACAATCGACAATTCTAATTCTCGATACTTTCGGAATTATCTCCTCGACTACTACTCAAAATCATAAGAAGAAAAAAAGATTTCTCTCAAAGATTTTCACGCAACAATACCGGAATAGGAATAAAATTAATAAACGGATGGTTAAAAATGAAATGGACGGCGGCAACGCGTCTTCTTAGGGCAAATTTCGAAGGGAAAGGACGCGTGAAAAGTTTAGGCAATTAAAGTTTCAACCAGTTCCTCCCTCGTCGCACAATCGCGATTTACGGAAGTTGTTGCGAGGGAGGTGGAGGGAAGTACGGTCGAAAGAAAATCGCGAAAGTTCAACTGCTAAAAGGGATTTCCACCCCTTTTACCTCCTTTTTTTCTTTTCTTCTCTTCTCTTCTCTTCTCTTTTCTTTTTTTTCTTCTTCCTCCACCCTTTGCGAGACGAGATCGAATCGCCCTTTCGAACACACCACCGGTTTCGCCTCCGCCATCCCTTTTCCATCACTGGGAGAGAAAGAGGGGGAGGGGAAAAAAGGAAGAGGGGAAGGAAAATTGTAAATACCGCGATCAAACGAGGAACGGAAACGAAGGAGGGGGAGAGCAAAAGGAGGGAAGGAAAGGGGTTGGAAAATTGCGAGGAGGAATACGCGAAGAGAAGGGAACGATGAAAACTTGGAAGGCAGCAAGTTGAAAGAGATTTCTGACGATATATACGTGTCCCCCCTCCCCATTTTTCCACCGGTCGAAATTTCCCCGGTGGAAATTTTGAGAAACAACCGCGGAGAGAGAGAGAGAATTTTTTTTATCGTTCAGAGGTTGAAAAAGAAGTCGAAGAGAGGGGAAAGGAGGGGGAAGGAGAGGGAAAGGAGGGAGGTGGAGGAATTCGGAGGCAGGGAAAGTTTAAAAAGGAGGATGGGATATTTGAGAGAATTTAATGAAATAGTTGGGAAGAATTAGCGAAGATTCTTTGGTTAATTTTTTCTTTTTTTTTTTCCTCAAGGAATTTCCCTTTCGGTTCCCTTTCGGCGAGATTTATGCGAAATTTTTACCCGAAATAAATACGATATAATTGGATATTAATCAACTGGAATTGCTCGATGATATTATTTCTATTTACGCGATACATTTCGATACTAGTATTTTATACGATTGATATTCAAGTTTTCGAAAAGAATGAGAAATAAAAAAATTTTAAGAGATAATGTACGACGAAAGTGCTGCGCTTTCTCGAGAGAACTATCAATTAATCAATTAAATTATTATTAAATACACTTGTTTCATTTTACGATACTGATTTTATATAATTAATATTTAAATTTTCGAGAAGCTCGAAATAAAGAAGATTTTGAGATATTTTGAGATAATGTATCGAGACGAGGTGCTGCACTTTCTCGAGAATTCACTTCTCGCGCGATATACTTTTTATTTCATTTCACGATTGTACGTAATTGATATAAGTTTTCGAATAAAATCTCGAGATAAATATATTAAACGTGGTTCGAAAATCCACGATGGATCAGGGATCAGGTTTTCTCCAATTGTGCCTCTCTTTGCAAAGGAGGGGGAGGGGGAGAGAAGTTGCGTGTCTCATCCTGTCCGCCACTTAATGAAAAATAGAGGGAGGGACCTAGGAGGGGGATGGAAAAAAGAATACCGGTGGAAATATCAGAATCGATATTTGACCCCCGATGGGGGGTGGGGAGAGGAGGGTAAAACGGGAAATGGAAGGAAACTGAACTGGACTGGCCTTTGAGGAACGCTGGCTACCAATGTTGCCGCCATCTTTCCGATATTTGATGGATCTCGAGAGAGAAAAGAGGGCGGCTTCTTCCATCTGTCGCGCGATATTGAGGATCGAAACGGAAGAGGTGGCCATCGGAGAAAGGAGGAGAGGGGGAGCAGGAGAATCTTCCTCCGGTTATTTGCGAAATTAAAATATTCGAGCAAATGTACAAATATATGTATATATATGTATTTTTGAAGTCTTTTCGCGGTGAAAATCGACGAATGCTGCGGATTATTTGTTAAATAATTAAATTAGGATTATGAAAATTTGAAGGATAGATGGAGGAAGTAAAAATATCGGAAATATATTTGTTCGAGATTTTTAGGCATTGCGAATTTGTCAAACAATTATGAATATTTGTGAATTATTTGAGACGCGTAATTAGAAGAGATTGGGGGAATAAAAGATAGAAAGAGATATTTCTTTTTCCAAATTTTCATGCTTCGAATTCGCTAAAATTGGAAAAAGAAAAAGTATCTGGATAATTAAAAATGCGAAGGGATCGGGGGAGGAATCGAGAAACTTTGGGGGAAACGATAAGTTTGGTATAGAATTTGAACGAATTCGAGTAACGGCGACGAGTTTTTAAGAATGCAACAGTTAAACGCTGCAACTGGAAAAAATTAAGAATAAACTCTTTATCGCTCGAGTATTTATCACCGAGTGTTCATAATATATGAACTCCATTATCCTATTAAGCTTCCTCTCCGTGTTTTTTACCTTCCTCGCTATGAAGGTAGATTATTTTAAAATAACAATTTCGTCTAATTGCCCGACGAAATTCAATCGAGACGAATTATTCAATTGTCAGTATTCGAAAATAGACTATTGAAAGAAAAAAAATTTTTTTAAATAAAAAACCATCGTGATTAAAATAATTATATTATGCGATTGCACATCTACCAGGATTATTTAACACACAAGAGATTAAAAAAAAAAAGAAATTACTCGTTCGACTCCCCTCGATGTATATCCCCAGATATATACGCCTGGAAGTGGAAATCGCTCCATCCCCTTGTGTTGGTTTCGAGACCGAGGATCGACCCGTTTCCCGTTTGGTCGCAAATTATTCCGCAATGCGCGTGAATTAGCCCATAAAACCGGATGAATAACGTTGACCGGGGGTGTCGCCGCGGACTGGAAGTTGCCATCGATAGAGAGAGAGAGAGAGAGACAAAAATGAAAAAAGAAGGAAGGCATTGGGGGAGGGAAAAAAGAGAAGACGATGGTTGGTTCTCGAACATGAGCGAGAACGAGCGTGACGAAGATCGATATCTCGAAAAAAGCGAGCCGCCGAACGGAACGAGAAGAGAAAAAGGAAAAAGGGGGTAGGAGGAGGGAGGAAAGGAAGGAAGGAAGGAAAAAGGCGAACGAAGAGAACTAAGCGATTTAGCGGGAGAATGAACGTGGAAGGGTCACGTGGTTTGCCGGACTTTATGGATTAAACTGCGCGGAGAAATGAAACGGAGGAAACGCGATAAACACTTGGAAACGAGAGGAAACGAACGCCAACAAACCGGCGTTTCAATTTCAAATGGAATTGTTGTAATTGTTGTCGCGGTTCTCTCGAGTTGCGTGGATCGAAATTTTAACAATCGAAATAGGATAGTAAGAAGAAGATAGTCGAGAATAAAATTTTCCTTCGTTTCTGTTATTATTACTCAACTCTTTCACATTTACACATTTGTGGTGGAAATTGTTTCACCGAAGCGGCGAAGGAATAATTTTTCCTTCCCGTTGAATCGAACGGACGAAACGAAATTTTGAGTCACGGCGAGTTATTATTATATTCGCGGGGATGGATATTCGGCGGAAGATAGGATTTTGCAGCAGGAAGACGTTACTCCTCCTCCTCCTCCTCCTCCTCCTCCTCTTCCTCCTCCTCCTCCTCCTCTTCCTCCTCCCCCTCTTCTCCCTCTGTGCAAGGAAAGGGAAAACAAAGAACGATGGTTCCATCCCGCGTGGATCCGTGGGCGGAGGAGGGTGGTGGTGGATAGAGAGGAGGCAGGTCGATGGGGATGTTAACGGTTCTGGTCAGTCGGAGGGCAAGAGAGATATTTTTATAAAATTATTCGAGGCCCGAGGCGGCCTCTATCTCGCCGGTGCGGTAGTTTGATGAAAACAGGAAAAAGGGAGGAAAAGGGCGGCACTCGCGGAAGGGAGGATGGGCGGGCGGGTGGGTGGGAGGGGGAGGGGAGGAGAAAGAAAAAGAAAAACCGGCCACCGGAGGATCGATATCGAGCCCCCCTCTGGAAAAAAGGAAGGGCGGGAAAGAACGAAGGTACAAAAAGGAAGAGATCGTGGCGGAGAGAATGGAGGAGGAGGAGGAGGAGAAGGAGGAGCTGCGGGGAAGGGGTAGTTTGAGGTACGACACCGTCTCCCGCTGTATAAAACGCATCGGGCTCCCCGACGTACGGTGCTAAACGCTTGCTCGAATTAAACATTCAATCTATCGTGACGCGAATCCGAATTCTCGAATGTCGAGAGAAGGAAGAAAAAAAAGAATGGAAGGATCTCGTTTTAATCGGTCGCTATAAAAAAATATTTCGATCATTTACTATTCTCAACTAGTGTCGTATCTAATTTGTAATAGCGAGGGGGGCAGAGAGGAAGGATAGAGGGTTCGCTTATTCTTCGAAAATGATCCGAATAATCTTTTATCTCTCGTTTAAACTGTCGATTCGGCCGATCGAATCGTTACTAAATTACTATAGACTGTAGAAATAGTCGGTTTAATTGGCTTATCAACCGGAACGGTTAAATAATAAAGGATAATCCTTGGATAATAAATGATTTTCAGAAAATGTCATTTACGATTGAACCCGAATTGTATCTTCCATATCTTTTATTTATACCGTCTATAAATATAATATTATTGTCGGATTAACGAAGAGGCACTAGCACCGGAGAGAAAGTCTGTTCCAGCGCAAAGGAAAAGAAACTCCATTAAAGAAAAAAAAAAAAAAAAAGTAGAAAGAAAGAAAGAAACAGTGAGAAAAAAGAAAAAAATCCAGAGAGATCTACCGAGAACATCTAGCAAAATTAGAAATTAGGAAATAGTACGTAGAGAAGAGAGGGAGAGGGGGGGGGGGAGAAGGCCTGAGGAGGGGCGGGGCGGGAGGAGGAAAGGAAAGAGGGAAAAAAGAAAAGGAAAAAAAGGAGGGAAGCTGGAAGTTGGTAGATCTCGAGAGGCGAGTTAAACGGCGAAGGAAAGGGTGGAACGGTGAAAAGGGTGGGATGTTGAAGCGAAATTGCAAGAAAATTCGCCCCGTTCCCCTTGAAAACCCCCTTTGGTGACCGATGAACGTACGGTAGATCGAGAAATATAACTTCTTTCGGCGGTTGGTACGAGGAGTGGTACGAACGTGAGGAGGTGGAGAGAGGGAGGAGGAGGTTGGGGGAGGGTTGGCGGAAAGAAAGAACTGCTGGAAATGACGCTCGTACGGACGTGGAAAAAAAAAGGATGGAAAAATATCAGGATCGATATTCGACCCGGAAAAAGGAGCAGCGCTGCCCGGAGGAGGAGGGGGAGAAGGGAGGGAGGGGGAGGAGGTGGGCTGGAGAGGAGGAGGAGGAGGAGGAGGAGGAAGAGGAGGAGGGTCGGTGGAGTTGGCGGAAGAGAAAAGTGAGAAAAAGGAAGCGGCGTGCACCCGGAGTACCCGGGGGCTGCACTTTGAAGGAACGTACAATGGCGAAACGTTTCTCTCCCTTCCTCCACCACCCTCCTTTTCTCTCATTCTTTCTCTTTCTCTCTTTCTCTCTCCACGCTCTCTCTAATATTTGCAGGAACGGGCCGAACCGACCGCGAATCGTCGCCCCTTTTCACGTGATAATAAACGCCACTCCATCCACCACTCTCTTCTCCTCTCACGTTTGTTTTTCTTCGTCCACCAGTCCATCCACCATGTACGGATACCCTCCCCCCTTGAAGAAAGATTCTTGACCTCGACGACGACGCCGCTGCTCGAAAATTGGAACGTTCTTTTATTTTTTTTTTTTTTTTTTTTTTTAAGGACGTTTTGGCTCGGTTTCCGTGGATTTTGGATCATCTCAATTTTCTGGATCGAGAGAGAAAAAAAGGATAGTTGAGATTTATTCTTTTTTTTTTTTTTTTTTTGAAAATTTAAAATTGCAAGAATTTCTCTAGGATTTTATCCCCTTCTTGCGTACAAGATTGTTGTTTTACCCGGTTCGTCGAAGATACATAGGGGAATGAAATAACGGTAAAGTTGGTGAAAGGGGGAAGTATATCCCTTTGCATCGATTGCATTTTCAAAAATAACGAAAGCCTCGGCGAGTAAAAATACAAGAGGATGGATTCGCGACTAACAAAGGGAACGCGATATTCCTCGCGAATATCTATTTAATAAATATATATATATATTGGTTCCTTGTTAAAATATATATCCCATATTTCATCGAATAATCCATCCTTACGACAAATCATTCTTATTTCATTAATATTTGCAGATTTCATAAAAATGTTTCCGCCCCTCCCACTTTTTAATTCCTCGAATTTATAATCGGGAGGAATTATCGCTTTTTATTATCAGCAACTCCCAGCTAAAGGGTAAAGTTTCGTCGCAGGTAGAAAGGGAGGGGAAGGGGAGAGGGGTTTCATCCACCATCTGGATCTCTAATATCGATTCGATGATCGCCTCGATCGATCATCGGACTCTCTACGAGCTTGTCTTCCTTTTCTCTTTTTTCCTTTTTTCTTTTTTCATGCAAATCGAGCCCCGACGATTGGCAAGAGAGAAAGAAAAGCATCTTGAGGGGATGGGATTGATGGAGGGAGGGTCGTGAACTTTGATTCCTCCCGTGGAGAAAAAAATGAGCGATTAGGAGGATAGTTGTGCGCTTGTGATCCACGTATTAATCTTGACGGCGATCTCTCAATTCTCGGTTAGAGTTGTTCTAAATATTCCGACATCTGTGCGTCGAGAGATTTATGGTTGGTGCGAGGAGGTGGGAACGATGGGAAGATATCGTGGAGGCGAATCGTGGGGATGAAAGATTCTCTTTGATGTTATTCTCTTTTCCACGAGTTAACCAACGTTAATTTCAGTTTCATTTTGAATAATTTTCGCGATTAATTAAAATCTGATTTTATATGATTCGATTGAAAATAATGGAATAATATTGAAAAGATATAAGGGGCTTAATAATGTTCAAGGATTAACGGGGCGATGAGAATTTTTGAATAATTACGCGTATTGGAAAAATTTAAAAAGTTTTCTTTCTTGAATTATATTTATTTTTCAATTCTTGAATCGAGTTTTCACTTGCCACTAATGTAATACTTTTTTCACGATACGATGGATACATGCATAACCGGTTAAAATTAAAACCAGAAAATCCTTGGATAAATAAATGATCGGGTTATTGACAAGTCGAGGACAAAACAAGTTAGAATATCAGAAAATATCTGATATAACAATAATGGTATTAGACACGTGTATTATTTCGTAATCCACGTCGAGTGTTTCGTTCCAATCTCGATATATCGTATATTCAGAATTCATAAAAGAGTCGCGTCAACTTTGAGAACTGTCTTGATCCTTTGATAAAAATTATTAGATCATGAATTTCGAATATAATAATATTCGTTTCTTCGAAATTAAATTTTAAAAGGGAAGACGTATTCTTGCCTTCAAATAGAAACAAGAAGAGTTCTTCAAAAAAAGTAAAAACAATCATCTTAATAATATTCGTTATTCCATCTTGCGATCTAAATGTGATTTAATAATTTTCATGTCTGGTTGCTCGCGTGCCAAAATTCTTGGAGACAAATCTTGGAGAGGAAGACAATTATCGATAAAAATCGTTGCTCGACGACGTATCAAAGTCAATGTTGCCGGGCGAAGACGTAAAAAGGAAAAAAAAAAAAAAAAAAAAGAAATCGAAGGAATGGAAAAGAGGAAAAAGCGGGGAAAAAAAATCGATGACTCTCTTTCAAGCATCGGATATTCCTCATCGTCGTATCCTGGATATGAAAACGAACGATCGGACGAGAAAGAACGGCGAATGAACGTCGAAAATGAAAATGGACGCGTTTTTCAGGGAACACATCAGGGATGTATATTGGATCTGGAGCACATTGACGGGGCGATATTTTTCTTTTCTTCTTCTTCTTCTTCTTTGTTTTCGAGATCGAGCCCAGTGCAATCCCGCAAGCGAAACATTCGAATAACTGTCGATTTCTTTTACGTTCTCCTCTTACGTTAAATGTGTAAATTATTCGAATTGGTAATCGTCGTAACTCTTAAAGGGAAAACTCAAACAGTCCAATCAATTTTCTATTTGGAAAATCCCAAATTTACGATACGAATCTCTCCCTGATATAAAAAGACAATAACAAATATCGAGAATTTTAAAAATTAAAACAATACCCGTATACAAATGGTCGTCGTCTTGCAACGAACGAAGGATTCGATACAATTGGAAATCTCCTCCAGAAAGGAAATTCCAAAGAAGTTAATCCCAATTTCAAACAGGTTGTCCACGAGTCGCAATTTGCAGTGGAGGAGCAGGGTATTTACACGACCGTGTCCGTTATGTGTAGGAATATTTTAACGAGGGTTTCGAAGAAAGACACCGTTGGCTACTTGAAAACGTCGATGGCCCATCGGAAAGACGTCGTCGCGAGCATTAGAAGGCTCGAATCGACGTGTCGCGCACTCGAGACCCCCGGCATATCTTCGAGGACCCTCTCGAAGGGCCACCACTTTGGCAGAATTTCACGAAACAACCGGCCCTCTGTGCTCTCCCTCCCCTCGTGGAGGGAGAGGCTCACTTTTGTTGCTCTCGTCGTCATCCTCGATTCATTCGGCTGATTCGGCCACTGATTCTCGAATGTTTGTCCGCTGGATTATCAACCGTTCGCTGACTTGCTCCGCTTCCTCGAAAAGAGGGAAAGGGACGAGTCGAGCCACTCCACTGTTTTTCAAACTGGAAGAAGAATTCCTTTTTCCTTCTCTTAATTAAATTTCTCATAGGTTGGAAAATTTTTTCCAATCGGAAATCGAAGGAGATAGCGACAAGCTCGTGGCGTTAAGTGCCTCTTCCCGAGGAAGACCCCTCTTAAAACCTCTCGTAAATTAGGTCAGTCAGTTCCAAAATTCCTCCCCAAAAGTTTGCTCATCTGAAATACGTTCTCTGCGAAAGATTTTTTAAAAAATAGTCTTAAATCTTCTCGAAGATTGTTGCAAAAATTTCCTTCCATTCATCCTTGCATTTCATCCTTTGCCAAAACCTGGCAAAATTAAAAAATACCCAACATCCATCCCGATGTTCGAACGAGGTGTCTCGCCCCCTCCCCCTCTTTCCCTTCATAAACCAAGGCTCGAAATTACAAAGGCAATTATCCACGACCCCGGTAATTCCACGGTTAAGAGAAAGAGAGAAAGAGTGAGAGAGAGTCGGGCTCGTATTTCTCCGTCACGTCCAAGGGATGAGGCCGTAGGGGGATGAGAATCTCGCAGACGATTCCTCGTTTTATGTTTCAGCCCGGTCCACCCGGCTGCGCATCGGCTCGTCTGGATGCACGGCCAGGATCTGGACTGGAGGAGAGAGGAAATAAAGGCATGGGGGAGAGGGGAGGAAGGAAGGAAGAGATGCTCTGGCGGAGAGAGAGAGAGAGTCACCCCTTTCGAACGGGTTCACGCGCTGAGTACGCTGGTGAAACAGCCCCTTAAAATGGTTTTACTGGCGTGCATGGGGCGCAACGACGTCTAGACGGGAGGGCAGTAAAGTTTGACCTACTCACCCCCGTCCAGAGGAGCGGAAGGAGGGCTGTCTCTCTCCCCAACCCCCCTCGTCCCTTAACCTGGCCATGTTCCTCCGTGGAAACCTTGAAAACTGGGCCAAAGGGTTTCGTCCTTACCCTCCTTTCGCCTTCGTTCTTTCCATTCCGCGATTCTGAGGATGGCAAGGTGAATTTCGCGAGTGAAGAAAGGGTTCAATTCTTGGTGCAAAGGGCAATAGAATTTAAGAAATTTTGCGAACGAATAAAATTTCGAAAACGTTTGATCCTCGATGGAATAATGGAAGTGCGTACGATAATGGAGGAATAATTAGAAATAAAGAAAAAAGAAAATTCGTTCGTTGATTGTATTTGATCGAGAGAATTTGGCAAGGTCATCCTTCTTTCTCTCCTCTCTTCTTTTTTCCCCATCATTGAAAATTGGTTGATTATTTTGGTTGGTGTAACGTTACACGTGGCTTTCCGAACCTGGCGGAATGAAATTCGGCGATTAATAGTGGATGAAGGTTCTAGAAAAATCGAATGGTGTATTGAAATGAACAATAGCGATACACTGCCGCGCGCAAATCCGGGAATAGTAATCAAACTTTTTTAATATCCTGTGGAGAATTAAACGTTAGGGAGGGGCGTACGTAATAAAAAAAAAAGAGAGAGAGAGAGAGAGAAAAAAAAAATTTCTTTCCAATATTTACGTCCGTCGGGGAGAGTTACACTGGAATAATATTTGGCCGCTGCCGTCGATGCACGAAAATTTCATTTTATTTCTTGCACCCCTTCCGGTACGAGGCGAGCATAATATTTAGGAAAACACATTGTTTAAAGAGGGTTGGTAAAAAGAAACGATCTTCCTTCGCTTTCCCCCTATTTTTCACCAACGATTTTAATCGAAAACATCGATAGAAATAACATTTGTTCCACAATCAATTGAGAACAACAGGCTAATTTTTTTCTCCAGCCTGAATTTTCCCAGCTTCCAATTATTAATTAATGGATAAATCTCGGGAGACAGCGATAGAGATAACGGGATAAGAATTACGGGATCCTCTTTAACCAACCCGTAACCGCCCCTCACTCGCGGCATCTCGGACCTTGAAAACTGGGGCAAAAGGTTGCTTTCACCCCCTACGCCGACAGTGGAGGGTCGTAAACGTCGTAGGGGTGCTCGACCCTTGAAGGAATTCCACTTTGAAGCGACGGTGGTATCTTTATTGGAAAATAGATTGCAGTCAAATTCACGATCCCCCTTCCTCCCTTTCTCTCCACCTTGTTCTTTTTTCTTTCTCTTTTTCTCTCCTTCTTCTTTTGTTCTTATGCTGATCTTTATTAAAAAATTCATTCATTTTTTTTCTCTCCCTTCTCTCCACGAAGAACGAGCCTCCATAATGTAATAGAGTCATTCGATAACAACGTATTTTCCGAATCAAAATGAAATTGTAGAAATTGTAATTCGTAAACATTTGCTCCATGTGTATGATGCCGCGATCAAACTTGTTGAAAATTTGTCGGGGTTTTCGTGGTTGGAAATTTGTATTTCCGATCTTTTTTCCCCCGGTGGTTTGAACGGGTTATTTTTATGTTGCGTAAAGTACAGATTGCCGCGTTTAATTCTTAAACGTTTGGCTGCTTTGCGTTTGTATTTAGGATGTAAAGATGGAAATTAATTAAAAAAGTTTCTGATATTTTATCTTCAACATACTCTTTTGTTATATCTATTAACTTTTATGTTATATCTTGTTATATTATATTTATTTAAAATATATATGTGATTATATAAAATAAAAAAATTAGAAATAATTATATTGTTGAACAATACAAAATGGATTAAATCAAGAGAGAGAGAGGAAGATGTTTGAAGGAAATAAAAGGACACGGGTGATCCATTGTTATTAAAACAAGGACGAGTTGGAGGAAAGGGGGAACCATCTTGCCCTGAATGAATTCTCGCCAGTTCCTTAACCTCCACACCATTGACCTTCGAAACTGGGCTAGAGGGGTTCTCTCTCCCCGACGCATTTTGCGGTGGGTCGTAACGTCGAAGGGGTGTTCGACCCTTGGTGGTCGTGGAATTTCGCCCCAGACATCTCAGGGATGTTTCCATCGGATTACGATTTAAAGGGAATCTCCTCTCGAAATTCGAACTCACCGACTACTCTCCAACAATTTCCCCTTTGATCCTCTTCCTTGTGCGCTTTCCGCAGAATCAATTGCCAATTGTTTCGTGGAGGGAACATCGAAAAACATCAAATTTTGAGACATTATTAACAGTTATAAATTCGATATTAAGAGTTCGTCGATTAGAATCGGAATCTTACGAATATAACGGATGATCAGGAAAGTTTGGAAGTTTTTTTGAAAAAGCTGCTTCGAATTTTGGGAATTTTGTTGGCGGAATAATGTAAGAAGAATTATATTTTTGTGAATGATCGGTTTCATCGAAAATTTATATATCGGAACTTATTTTAGATTTGAAAAGTTTTAATGGAATTATAATGGAATTATATTTTCTGAATGATCGGTATCCATCGGAAACTTAGATTTCGAAACTTATTTTAGATTTGGAAAATGTAAATGGGATCGGTGGAAATTAGATTCGTATTAATTCGGAATTTAAACTTGGGAAACGTGTTCGTTGCAAAGTGGACGGATTAATCTTACATCTTGCGAATGATCAATTCATCGAGGATAATTTTAGAAAGGATATTTTAGATTCGAAAAACGTTAGTGGATATAATTGGACGTAATTATACATTGTTCGAAATAATAAGGGACGCGTGGATTATTTCAGGAAACGAAGGATAAATTTGAAGTACAGTTAGCGCGAAATTTATTTCGCCGAAAAATATTTTTCCCCGGCCGTAAAAAAAAAAAAAAAAGAAAAAAGAAAAAAAAATCGCTGAAAATTGTACGATGAAAAAGGGGGTAAATATCATTTACAAAAAATTCTTGACCCCGCTGATATCGCGAATATCGAGTATATATACGCGTCTCTCCAGATTCGAGGCGTAAAAAATTTCGTTTCTGATAATTATTCGAAAAACGGTTTCTCCTCTGCGAATACGTTCGCTGTCCAATTGGGTCGCTCTCGAAAATAAAATTTTTCTCCGCTGCTAAAAAAAATTATGAAAAATCGCGATGAAAAAACAAAAAAAAAAAAAGAAAGAAATACAAAAAAAAAGGAATACAAAACATTGAAACCACGATGGAAAACGCGCAACAAAGACATTCGAAAATTTTGGAAGGAAAATATGGAGAATAAAACGATTGAAAAATTTCTCTCCAGATATCGAAGATTTATCCTTAAAATGATCGTGATTAAATGGTAGATAGAATTTCTCGAGGCAAGAAACGAAATTTCCCAGGAATTAATCGAGTCATTCTTAAAGGAGGGGGGGAAAAATCGAGAAAAGAGAGGAAAGGAAAAACAAGAAAGAAAGAAAAAAAAAATAATAATTACTCCTCTCTTTCACCGAGTCTTCACGAAACGCTCGCTTAAATATGGCTCGTCTGCATCCCGTCAAGGAGGACGCGAGGGATTTTTTTGAAAAAGAGTGTAATTAGAAGCGATGCTTTCGCCGAAGACAGGATTTTTACCTCGGCTCACTCCCCAGTGTCGACGATTTTAATAATCTCTCTAAATTAATTATGAAACAGCCTTTCCCACTCCCTCCGTACCTCCCTCTCTTTAACCCCCCATCTTTCTCTTGCTCCGCTCCGCGCTCGACTCCATTCGTCGTGTAACGAGCCTCGGGGAAAAATAGGGCCTAAAAGGGCTTGCTGTCGGTGTACAGGGAAACGAAACTCGAGAACTTTCGCCCTTGAGATTACATAAGCCGGAAAACTCGGTCAAACGGAAAGTTGGACCTAAAGGGAGTACTAGTCACGTGGCCCTTTTTGAAAACCTCTAACTGGAGTGTGCCCACGGTTTGCGGAATATCTGTACAACCCGGTGAAAAAGAGAGTTTTAGAGAGAGCGAAAAAGAGGGAGAGAGGAGGGAGGGGGTGAGTCGTGAAGTGTCTATGAACCTTTTAACGTTAATTGCGAATTCACCCTCTTTCTCTATCTCTCGTTCGTTCCTCCCCCTTTTCTCTTTCTCTCCCTTTACTTTTTTCGCGACAGTTCTCTCTCTCTCACTCTCGTCCCTTTTCTCTTTTTCCTTCCTCTTTTCACAGGCGTGCGCGCACGCGAATCGCCGTGATGTAAACGAAAAATTACGCCCTTAGCGGTTTTCCCGGGCCACTCGAGGCGGCGCGCGCGGCGGCTTTTCATTTTTCCGCGCTCGAAAAATTTAAACGAGCCGCGCAACGCGCAACCCTTTGAACCGGTTCTCTCCGGTAATTACTACGGTTCCAACCCTTATGATTTCGATCGTAAATCTCCTAAGATCTCCCTTGACAGCGGAAAGAGAGAGAGAGAGAGAGGGTGGAAATAGGGCTCGTGGTGGTTTCGCCAACCACGACCCGTTTAATTGCTCGAATTACACCTCGACGAGAATCTCGGGGAAACGTTGTTTTAACAACGCTTATTCTCAACGCGCTTATTTAACATCGCGTTTTACACCCGATTTTTCGTCTTCGTTTTCTAAGAGTTTCCTTCCTTTTTTTCCTTGTCTTGTTTGAGCGAGGAAGGCCTTCTTCGAAAAGAATCTGTAGATCGTAACTCGAATTTAGAACAGGACGGTACACGTTGAGCGGATATTAACGATATTGCTCGTTCATGTTGAACAGGTGTCGCTCGTAACGCCGCGCGATTCTCATTCCCGAAGACGTACCGTTCACGAGAAAAAGATTACAAGCTTGCCCTCCGTGGAATTAAACGAGCGTCGCATTAGAAAATTAGGTAATTAGCTATAAATTGTACGATATTATGATTCTCAACGCGCATTTATAATTATAATTAAATCAGGAAAATCATCGAGGAGTAGTGCATTATTTCTCTCGTATCTTTTGGAATCTCTGTCGAACTACTGTTGCACTTTAACCTGTTGTATTTCGAAATTAATCAAACCTACTCTAACTCTAATAGCTCAAAACACTGTCAAGATTAATACCTTCTATAATACTCAATTCATTTATTTTTGATATTCAATTATATCAAAAATTAACCATCCTTCCCATATATCGTCCCCATTCGAGACGCAAGAGTAAATATTTTTTCACATGTTTATGTAATCACCACTGATTCCCTGGTATGAAAATATTAATCATTACCATCCTTCCTATATCCTCCCCGTTCATCTTCACTCCTAGAAGAACAGAACCGAGATCAGCCTTTCCCATCTCGTCACGTTTCCTCGACACGTGTTGGCAAAGACTCCTCACTGGGCTCTCTCCACGAGGCCCGTCCCTAGGCCGTGCTTGTGTTTATCCCAACGAATACATACGAAAGGCGGACGGCTGGCTGCTCAGGCACGAACGGTGCAGCGCGAGTCGGGTCGACTCGCGTTTTAACCCCAAACCCGACTACTTGTACGATTTAATGGAAGCCGGCCGACGAGTGGAACCATGTGTGTTCCCTTTGAGACACCGCGCCTCTTCCATCCACCGATATTTTATACGTGGGGGAACTCTCCTCGACTTAGGATAAGACGTATAAATGAATCGTTTTGTCGGCGCCACGGTTTCCCGCAGGAACAGCCTGCCTCCAACTGTTTCGCTCTCTCTCTCTCTTTCTCATTCTTTCTCATCTTCGAGGGTTTGGATTAGATTAGAAAGGTGATGACTCCGAGTTTCAAGTTTGTTTGGATACCCGTAAATGAGCTATTTTCGTGTTGATCGAATTAGAGTATATTATTTATTTTATTGTATGAACGCAGGTGAAAATTTGCAAGTTTCAGTGTTATACGAATTGGATTGATCCTTTTAATTTCGGTTCACGGTTATTAATTAATCTAGCGATCTTAAAAAATAATTATTTAAAGAGGAAAAGTTTTGGTAACTTTTGAAAAGTGGAGGAAATGCTTTTTTTTAATTTCTTCCTTCTTATTCGGAAGAATCGCAATAGAGACGAGAAAAATGATCGTTCGTAATTTACGAAAAAAAAGTAAAGTGGGGCGAGGAAAAGTAGGGAGAGAAAGGGTTTCCCTGGCCGGTAAGGGGGGATAGCGAGGATGACACGACGCTTATAAATATCCTTTGACGGTAATGAATTTTATATAGACACGGTCTATGGGTCGCGCAGGTGCTTTATTGGCCAAGAAACTTTACAGCTGTCTAGCAGGGGATAAGGAAAGGGGAGGCTGTCTGCGCGGAATGGCCGCGGCCCGCTCGCGGAAAACTCATAAAACCGGTCGTCTGCAGGCTGCATCTAAAACTCGCAATCTCCTCTTACCCTTCCAAAGTGTCGTTACGACGCGGAATCGCGTTCCTCGACTTGATATTCATTTAATTCAACCGAACCTAATTTCCAACCCCTTCTCCTTATATATTATATATTGTCTTATCTTTAATCCCGTTACACTTCTCTCGCCAAGAGAATTTTCTCATTTTTGTTCAACTCAACTTGCGAAATACCGAAGGAAATCGAAAAGTTGTTTTGATTTGGAATAATATATATTCAATTTCAAAGTCAGTTCTTCTCGTTCTTTTTTTTTTAGTGAAAAGGAATCAATTCGTGTCGTGTAATAGGATTGATTTAGGAAATATTTTAATCAAAAAACTTGAGGTTATCGAGAGATGAAAATCATTTTAGTTCAATAATGTATCCAACATTTTAATAAATATGTATCGGAGGTAGAAGAAAGTTTTTGTCAGTTTTTTCTTCTTTTTTTTTTTTTAATTAAGGAATTAAAGAAATATGGATTTAGGAATTTTTTAGAAATGCAAACTGCAAATTTTATCATTTTCCTTCGATTTTTATAACATATCACCGTGCATCGGAATATTGGAAATTTTTTCCAATGAAATTCTATTTTTTTTTTCCCCCTTTTTTCTCCATTTCTTTACTCTCCATTTCCTTCGATAATTTCTAGCTTTCGCATTTTTCTCTCGATTTTCATAACAAGGCGACCGTTCCAACGTGAAAACGAAAAAATCTTTTCGATTGGAATTAAATTATTATCGTATCGATCTTTATCTATGTAATTATTTTAGAGGGAATAGATGCACGTGTTGCCCCATTGTTTATTGTTCTTGAAGGATAGTTGGAAACGATGAATAGGAAACAGGCCGTTTTCAGCGTAAGTGGGTCCGAGAAGTTTTTCTAATGGCTTGTGAGAGCCTTCTTAATGAGCTGTGAACTGATTTACGCGAGCGTGGTCGTAGCTCCACTCCTCGCAAGGGTGCAATATGAAATTCGAGTTCCTCTCACGAGGAACCCCTCTTCCCTCCCTCCCGTCCGTCAACGTTCAATAATCTTTTATTCGAGACATCGTACAGAGAAACTCGAGTGTTTCTTCTTTTGAAATTCCGGGCGTACGATCGGAAAATCGTCCGATTACGATATACTTTTTTAACCCTCGCGATGATACGCATCCTTTTTTTCCCCTTTTCTTCTCTTACTCTTCTTTCGAACGAAGATTTATAACTTTTTGAGAATTGTTGCGATGCGTAGCGTATTTCGATTCACGTTCGATTCGAGAACTTTTATTGTTGGAAAATTATCAAAAGTTAGAGGTTGAGCGACGAAAAAAATTTTAATTTTATGGGATGGGAAAATATGGATAGGGGAAACTTTGAAAGAGTTCGTTAAGAGGTTATTACTATTATCTCGTTGAAATAAGTACTCGTAAAATGGTTACGTCCTGTGGTACGTTTTGAAATTTTATAGATACTGATAGAAAAATCGATAATGACGTCGATGGAGAAAGTTGTTGGAAAAAATTTCGAGCAAGTCAGTCCAGATAAGGGAGAATTTTTAACGATAATTCTCGGTGGTATCATTTCTCTCTCTCTTTCTCTCTTCCCTCCCCTTCTCCCCCCATTTCTGATAGTCTCGTTGTTACCGAAACGACTTCCATTTTACGAACACGTAGCCTTCTCTTGCCCCTAAACGGGCTGTAAAAATCCTCTGAAGGAAGGATTGAGAGGTCACGTCTGGATAAACGGACTCCGTCGGTTTCGCTTGATTAAAATCCGTTTCGTTTCGTTCCTCGAATAAAACGTTGCCGGCCTTGCCTCGACAACGCAGCCAGCTCTCTTACGTCGTCCAGCTAAAAAAAAGAAAAAGATAAAAAAATTCCATCAAATTCGTTACGTTAAATTTTAATCCAATCGTCCTGGGTTTCATCCCCTCCCCTCCCCCTTCTTTATCGCCTTTCAACTCGAAAGCAGAAAGAAAAGGATCAGGCAACGTCGTGATTTTTAAGAATTTGGCAATTGATAAGTTCGTGTCGTCACTACGACGACAATAATATAGAGACTTATTACATACAATAATTTTCGATATTTCAATCGATCATTCGACGAGAAAGTCAGAAGATAATTACACGAATATAAATTTATTTCTTAATTCAACTCCAAGTGTACCGTAACACGCAACTGTTCTGAAAAATCTCGAACTCGCGTGGACTAATTTCTTTTCCAAAATCTCACGAAACGTTACCACTTATCCCCCATTTTCAGCAAATTCGAAAAACTCGTAATCCCAAAAAATTTGACTAGCAGCGTGTCGATCGTCAATCTACATATATGCCACAAAAAAAAGAAAAGAAGAAGAAGAAAGAAGAAAAAGAGGAAAAAAGGGGGCGAGTGGATGAAAACGAAACGAAACGGGGAAAGGAAAGGGGAAGGAGGAGTCGTAAATACCCTCCCCCTCCCCCTAATAACCCGGTCTCGAATCAATCCGAAGGCGGAAATAAAGATAAAGTCCCGATCGGAGATAAACGTCGGCACGGCGTAAAATATTTTCCAGGACGAGGCTCGAGGAGATTGTGGAGGGCAGACGGTATAGGTTTATGGGTTTCCGCGAGCAGGCCGCGGCCATTCCGCGCGTCTGGATCACCCTCTGTCCCCCTCCCCCCTCTCGTCCCCGCGGCGGCCCGTGTCGCAACAGGGGTGAGTGGGTGGGGTGGCTGGCTGGCTGTAAAAATTTTACTGCGAATTGTCTGCAGACTGCGACCCACCGCGCCCGACGTTACGACCGGGAAAAATAGGAAATCCCCGGGAAACCGGCGGAAAAACTCGTCTGGGTCAGATCCACTCCCTCCTCCCCCTCCACCTATGCACGGGTCTCTGCTATCCTCTCTCTCTCTCTTTCTCTCAGCTTTCCTTCTCACGCTCCCTCATTTGGGTCAACGTTCGAAATCTTTTTTCTTCATACAGGTGTATCGTTTTTTCCCCCCCTCTTTTCTTCTTCGATTTCTCGCAACAAGATGTCTCGAGGACGGAATGAATTTTTAATTTTCTTTAAGGAAGTACTCTCTGATGTATCGATCGAGGAGGGGGATTTTCTTTTTCTAGAAGAGATTTGCCTAGTCGAGTTAGAGAAAAAATTTTGTTCGCGAAGGATGATCGGTGGCCAGGCTTCTTCTCCCTCTCTTCCAAAGGAGAGGAGTAAACTCGGGCAGAGCGCGAAGGGTCAGAAGTCACGTAAATTCCGGGCGATCGGTTATCGGGGGCAACGGTCCTCCCCTGGAAACGGGGGAGACGGAGGCGAGAAGGGTGAGGAGCCGCCAATTCGGGGCCAACTGTTGAATTTTATCACTCCCTGTCGCCCAACCCTCCTCTCCCCGCTCGTCCTTCGTGTTACGTGTCCGCGAGGGGTGGAGGGGCGGCTTAACGTGACACAGACCACATGTGCGTTGTCTCTCTCTCTCTCTCTCTCCCCTTTTCTCTTTTACCGTTTCTCTCCCTTTCCTCCTCCCCCTCCTCCGTCTTGGTCCAGTCGCTCGATTTCTAAGGCTACAAGAAAAAAAGCCACGGAAAGCGATACGGCCCTGACACCCTGTGGGAACACATGTGCGACTTAGATAGCTGGAAAGCAAGTGGGAGGGAGTGTGGAAGAAGGTCTTCGAACTGAGATAATCCATTGAACCCTGCCCGCCTCTGTGTGCGTGCCCGTGTCCGTGTTTCGTGTTCCATGGAGAGAGAGAAAGAGAGAGGAAGCTTCCCTCGGATGGAAAATTCAGTTTTCCCGTCGAAATGAAAATTATGGAACGGTTTAATTTCTGGTGTACTCTCGAGGATTTATTCGCTCCCTCTGTCTCTCTCTCTCTCTCTCTCTCGCTGGTTATTCATATTTTCTATTACTCCCTGCACATCGTTTCGGTGATTCACGGTGTTGGCACGGCCTTTTACGATTCTTGATCTGTAGCTGGAGGGGGAGGAAGTGGATCTTCTTGGATTCGATCGAGATCGTTAATTTAATAAATGTTTAGGGATTATTAAAGGAGGAAAAGAATTGGAGGAATCGGATTTTATTTTTTTTTTTATAATTGAGCATCGAAATATGGAGCGTTTATCAAAAATTGGAGAAATTCGTTTGCGCACGTTTTCCTTTTGAAGAGAAATATCTTTTGTTCAATATTCTATCGAAGATGAATATCACGAATCTTTTTTCTCCGCGTTCCTTCCTCGCATCGTTTTCCATAATCCACGCTGCAAAGTTCATGAAAATGTGTCTAGATTGGATTCATAAATCTCCATCGCTTGGAAAAGGTAAAGGACGTTTCACTTCACGAAACGAACGATCCCGATCGAATCGAAATTATTACTCTCCTCCTCCAAGATGGCAATCGAAACTATTTCAAAACTATGCGAAATAAAATCCGGCGAAGTTGGAAAAAATGCAGAGTCATTTTTCTGCGATTCAAAATTTCTTCTTCGAAACTTGTTCAAAACTCCAAAACTTCTCCCTCCGCTGCTCTTCCACTCCGACAAACGCAACATGGTTGAAAGTTCCGGTGCGAAGATCTTGTCTAGGTCAATCTAGAGGCGAACAGGTCGCGGCCACGTGTGTAACCCCTTTGAAAAAAGGGCGCGGAAAGAGAGAGAGAGAGAGAGTTTTGCCAGCTGCCAGCAATTTATCAGGACCCCTCTGCGCGAGCCTGGTTCGAAGACCTTGGCTCCGTAGATCCCGATAGCTCCATTCTGTCACGACTCCAGAAACCCGACTCTTTCACCCTGTCCACGATCTCGACTCGATTCTGGGAATCGTTGGTCCACGGGGAGACCCACCGGATCGCCGACGTCCCTGACTTGTGTCATTAGTGGCGGCTTGGCTATAAGTCATTAAGATGACGACCAACGAGAGGACGATCAGTGTTTCGGGCCGGAGGGATCCTTTGAGAGAGATTGTGTTTCCTTTCGTTTATGGAATTCTCTTTGAAATGTTTTGAGACCAACCATTATTTCCTATATCGTATCCTATAATTAACGGTTTACTTTAAGCGTGATTATTATGCGTTTGTAAGAAGAAATTTATTAAAGTGCAGAACGCGAGAGAGAGATTTATGATATTCGTAGTCTTGCGATTATATTTGGTTCACTCGTTGATCAACTCGTTTGGTTTGAACGAACGAGAGGATATGTTAGAGTGAGTAGAAATATTAAGATTGTCATATACGAGAAGAACTTTGAATCAATCAAAGATTTTGATATTAAGCAATTATGATAGTCGGATAAAATATCGTTTGAGTAACAATTTATGTATCTAAGTGGTGAGATCAAAAATTCAGGATACCTTCAACTCGTCTCGATTCTTTCGATATCGATCAAGCCAGTTCTTAATTACATTAACCGTAATAATAATCCCCGTCGTTGGATCGACTTTTTAAATCCGTTCCAACCCGTTGAGAAAAATTCATAATCGTGGATAATCGAATTAAAGACCGTTATCCGTGTTTCATTCATCAACTCTGGAACTTAGTCAAGTTCAAGTGCGAAACTTTTCAAGTTGAAACGGAATTGGTCTCAATCGAATTTCATAAGTAACTCCTTCCTAAGTAACTATGAGGAGAAGGGTCGAATAAAAGAGCATCGAACGAATAACGTATACCGTCGATTATTTTTCCATCGAGGCGCAATTAAGCGTGGTTGAAACGGAAGGCAACCCATCGGCTAAACCCATCGCGACAGACAGCACTCGAGAAGAATTGTCGATCCCCGGTGGATAGTTAAACACGAGAGGCCCTTAGGGGCATTAAGAATTAAGTAGTAGTCCTCTCTAAACATTGGATCGACCCATGCGCGATACATGCGCATCGTGGATGCACTTGGCCGACTGTTGTAAGGAAATAAAGAACTTTTGATATTTTTTAGATGGATTATTTTTTCTATATTTTAGACACCCGATGTATCTTGGAAATATTCAAAATTAGGGATACTTGAAACGTTGTGAGTGCAGGAATATTTTTTGGAAAGATTCTTTCTATTTTGTGGAGGAAATGGATACTTTTTTAGAAAGATCTTTGCTACATTTTAAACGCCCGGTATATTTTGGAAATATTCGAAACTCAGGATACTCGAAACGTTGTGGGTGTATTGTGAGGAATTTTCGAATATTTTTTGGAAAGATTCTTTCTATTTTGGATACTTTTTTAGAAAGATCTTTGCTACATTTTAGACACCCGGTATATTTTGGAAATATCTAGACCTCGGGATACGAAGCATTGAATCCATCGCGATTATATACGCATCGTGAATACACTTTGAAGAATATTGATCGACTGTGAGAAAACGGAGCTTTGAATATTTCTTAGAGAGACTTCCTTTATATTTTAGACACTGTATATATTTTAGAAATAGAATTTATTCGAGCGATTCTCTCGAATATTTTCTTGAAGACCTTATTTCGGAAAACGTTTATCCTTTTAGATTAATTAAACGTTTATCTTCTGAAAACAATTAAACGCAAGATTTGTGAAAGTGGAAAGAAATTTACAATTGCTTAAGTGATATTTAAACGATTTGTAAGTGAAGGGATGAAAAATTCACCTCGCAATATTTATTGGTGGTCGCAAGAAGGGGCTAAAAGGACGTATCGAGTTCAAGATCGATCGATTCTTAATCTTTTTCGAGGACGAAAAATATTTTGTTTAAACATTTGGCTGCGAGAGAAGTGAAAAAACAAAAACGAAAGAGCTTTGAATCGCGTAAGAAGAAACTGTGAAAGATTAACAAGAATCGGACGGCCTAGTTTGAGGATCATTGATTCACACCGATGCATCTTGAACCGTGTCGTGGAAAATAGAAGAAAAATAAGAAGAAAACAATGGAAGAATTCTAAGTGATTTTTTAAGAAAAAAAAAAAAAAAAGAGAAAGGGATTATATCTCTTGAATTCTTCTTCTATAAAAATTCTGAGTTTGATATCTTCAATATTCTAAACTTTTAAAAATTCTAAAAAAAAAAAAAAAATTCGTATTACTTATTAACGAATCTACTTCATTGTGCGACAAATTTCTTCCACGAGAAGACAGAAATATTTAATAATATTGCTATTAGCCAAATAGACCTAAGGACCTTCTACCAAGGGTTGAAACGCTTTATAATTCCTTCCACGATCGGATTCCTTTCCAGTCTATGGGAGAAAATTCTTTTTATCGAGAAACTTCCTCTTCGGTAATCTTCGACTCGAGCGAAATAAATATACTACGGATAGAAAAAGGAATTAAATATCACGGATAAAACGGGTATTCCATTTTACCCCGTCACACGGAGGAAACGGAAGAGATTGCGCATTTACTTGGCGTTAACGAAGGAAACATCGTGACCGGCGAGACGAATAAACAAAATAACAAAAATGAAGGAGAAAGAGAGAAAGAGAGAGAGAGAAAAAGACAATCGCAGAAAGTATTTAACGAAATTAAATTCGCGAAAACGAACTTCGAAAAATTTTCTTTTCTAGGCCCAGTTTCTCTTCTTCTTCTTCTTCTCCCTCTTTTTTCGACGAAAGAAATAACAATAACATGGAAAAATAAAGGATAATAATAGAAAAAAGAAAATGGGGGAAAAGCGGGATAAGAGAAGAAAGAGGGAGGGGGAGAAAAATTAAAGGGAAAAGCTCGTTCTCGATGGAACGTAATTTCCGGTGTTTAGCGTGGAAAATATTTCGCCCCTCTCGTGCTTTCTCTCTTATATCCCGGAATTTTAAACCGTTTCCACAACGATGCTTGTTATAATTTCGTTAAACAATTACCGTTCACTTAGTTACCGTGTTCCCGCGGAGAATTCGCTCGCGAGGAAAGTGAAGCTTTAACTTTCACCACCGGCGAGAATCATGTTAGAGATGCTCGGCTTGGAAAAATTTTCCTTCCGTTGATCGTTATGTTTCTGTCGCGGCTGTTGCTAATAAATTCCTTCTGAAACGCGTATTCGAATATATAGAAATTCCAATTTTTATCCGCTTAATTTCCGCCCTCTCCGTTCTTCTTTAATCATTAATTTAAATTTACCGTTTAAATTATTAATTTTATTACTCTCTCGCTAATCACTCGACTCATAGGACGAGAAAAATATATATCTCCTTTATCAGTTATTAATTAAGGAAAATTAACGTTTGTACTTTCTTTGTAACCTTTTTTTCGTTCGAGGGGATTGTTGGTATCGGACGAATGAATTTAATGATAATAACAGAAAAAGTATCTAACACGTGATATCACATCACGTGGATCTTTGGTACCATTTTCGAAAAACCGAATTTACCTATCCCCAATCTACCATCCTTGTCATTCACATTTCGCTTGAAATTCCTCCTTAACGAGAAGAGGCGCGCTCGACCGAAAAAAAAAAAAAGGGACAAGTACTCGGCTTGGAAAAATTTCCCTTCCATTACGTTTCGTTATCTAATAAATTCTCTAACAAATTCTAAATAGACGTATAAATTTTTCCTCTCTTACTCTTTCCATTCTTCCGTTAATACATCCGTTTAAAAATTAGAAAAAAATCGTGAATATAAACATCAGGCGGATCCATTGCAACCATTTCCAAGGAATCAATTTCGCGAATTTGCACACCCCCAATCTATACCCATCCCAGGCTGTCATTCACATTCCTCTTTAAATTCCTCCTTTAACGAGGCAAAGTTGTCCGAGTCGAAGGGAAGGAGAGAGGGCAGGAAGGGTGGAAAACAAGGGTGGACGAAGAAAGGAGAGAAGGAGGGGGAGGGGGAGAGGGTGGTGACGTCACGAGGGGGTGTCCTGTTGGGCTAGGTCGCGCGACGCGGCCTCCTCCTCGGCCACGGAACGGCCAACTCCTCTTGGTCCGCCACCGGCATCCACCAGCTCCTCCACCCTTGGCCGTCGTGCCGAAAAAAGCAAGGCTCGCAGAAAGGACGCCCGGCATCGTGGCGCTCTTTGGTTGATCAATACACGCCGCCTCGTACGCGGACGGACGGTCACGCATGTGCACCGTGTGGGCCCCCCTAGTTCCGTCTCCTTCTGTCCTTCACCCCCTTGGCCTCCTCCTCGCCATCCTTCTCTCTCTCTCCCTCTTCTTCCTTCTCTTTCTTTTTTCCCTCCTCCCTTTCTTTCTCACCCACCACCCTCGCTTTTCGTAGCGCGTCTCTCTCACTCTCTCTTTCTCTGTCTTCGTCCCAGCCACCTTCCACCCCCGTTTCTTCCACCCTCCGTCCCTTGTCTTGTTCCCTTTCGTCTTTTTGCGCCTCTTCCACCACCCCCGCGGTCTCGACCCTTCCTACCGTTCCCGTCCCCTCTCCCTCCAAACTCTGTCTCTCTGGCCGGACACCGAATCTTATTCTTGTTCTTGCTCTTGTTCTTGCGCTTCGAGGAACCCGAGTTTTTGAGCGTTTTGGAGAATGGAGAAGGAAGGTGTGTTCTCGTTTATTGAGAGGAAAAAATGAGACTCGTTTTTTTTTCTTTTTTTGATTATTCGTTTTGTGTTTGGATAAAGTTCTGAATATGTTGGACGAAGTTGTTTCTCTTTTTTATCTTTTATTAGGATCTAGTTCTAATTAGAAATCGTGAGAATTGTCTTCTGCTAACTTGTAATTTTAAATACAAGTGATACCAAGATCCTATCATAATGTTTCGTTGATAAAGTAATAAAGTTTCTCGAATATTCCTCCCACTTTGACACTGTTTTTTCGCCTCGGATATTGGAACAAGCTTCGATCTTTCTCTTCTCGGGCTTCTTGATTATAAATCACGGATTATCCTCGATTCATATTAATCGTATAAGGTAGAGATAGGTTAATAATAAAAATTCAATTTATTTTTCATTGGAAAATTGCGCGCGAGCACGTGTCAAAGTAGAATCGATTCGACGAGACGATTTCCCACGATTTAACGAACGGAATGGAATTGGAATGGAAGAAAACATTTACAGCTACGATTCTCGATTCATTCCTTGGCGAAAAATGAGAAGCGAAACTCGTCCTTCTCTATCACCCTATTATTCCACCTATCGCGCCTCTCTTCTTTCTTCCACCCCTCCGTTCCTATCTTACCACCCCTCGCTGCTTCCCCGTCCACGCTCCTTCCCGGAGGCTGCCCGATTTTTTCCTCCCGTTTCCTCCTCGGCCCCGCTATTTTTTTTCTTTCTTTCTTTCTTTTTTTCTTTTCTTTTTACACCTTTTTCCCTCCCCCGACCGGTCGTTCCACCCTCCTCCTCCTCCTCCTCCTCCTCCTCCTCCACCCCTTGCCGCTCAAGCGGCACGAAGCGCCCTCTCCCCTCCCTCCCCGTCCTTCCTTTCTCCCGCCTTTCTCGTCCACCTTCGCCTCTTCCGTCCCTCTTCTATTCTCCTCTTCCTTCCACAACCCCTTCTTCCTTCTCCCCGTTCGTTCTTCTGATTCCTCTTCTCCCCCCTCCTCCTCCTCCCTCCGACGCCGGGCGTCGGCGTCCTTTTGCTATCGGGACGCTCTCTCGACTATCGGCCCGACCACCTACACCGACCTACGGAATAGACAGAGAGGGAGGGTGACTGCCGAGGGGGTTGGAAGCGAGGAGAGAGAGTCGGTGCAGCGCCTGGATGCGAGCTAAAATGTATTTTTTTCTTCTCTCCCTCTCTCTTTTTCTCTCCCTCTCCCTTCTTTATCTTCCCTTCGAGCCGCTCGTGGGTAGGTTGGATTACCAATCCGGGGATCGTGGAGCATGTATTTCCATTTTTTTTTTCCCTCCTTTTCGCCTTTTCCATCCATTTCGCCCCCTATCTCTATCTTCCCTCCTCCGCCTCCCCCGATCCTCTTTCTCTTTTTCCCGTGGACCTAAGGGTTGCGGATCGGACCGAGTCCTCTACCATCTCTTCTCCTCCGCTTCTTCTACCCACCCACCGGCCTCGACGCAAATTATCGAGTTGAATTTTTGAAGGGCCCTGTTTCGCGTCCACGAGGAACCAGGGGGAGGAGGAGGGAGGGAGGGAGGGAGGATGATTCGTGGAGAGCGATGCGTGGTTTCAATCGAACGAACTCTGAACCAGGTTTCAGTGACGAGGATAGTGAGAGGCTTCGAAATTTTATCCGGAGAGATTTCGTTTTAATAACTCAGAGAGAGAGATCTTGTTTGTTCGCGAAACAAGTTGAAGTTTTTAGATCCGTAAAGTGGACAGAGATTATTACATCTGTTACATCCTTGGACGAAAATAAACACATTATTGTCGAAAGTTACTAGATTCGTAGCGACTTTTCACGCGGGGGAAAAACTTCGTCCTCGATGAATCATTGATATATCACCAGGCGAAAATTCTCGACTAATATTAGATTAAATAGCTTCTCCGCGCTCTCTTTAACCCCTCTTCCCTTGTTGCTTGATTGATACTTAATTTTGAAAATTAACTGTGGAGAGGAAAGTATTCAGGATCGTTTTCGTATATCATAATCTGATAAGATTTTCAAAATCGTAATATATCTTTTCGATTTTCAATATCAGAGTGGAAACACATTTGAGAATAAGACATATTTTCGAAGGTTTTATCCGCCTGTTGCAAGGGAACCGTCGTTAATCCGTCGATTAATAAAATTAGCGAATATCTATAAATTGAGTTTTCTTTTTTACGCGTGCCGCAAGATCGATCCGTTTCGTGTCAAGAGCACGAAATAGAGATTTGGGTCGGCAACCCTTGCAGGAAATGTCAGACAAATGTCAAAGGTTGACATTAGACGGTCGGGAAACGCGATTTCGAACCTGTTCAATTATTCTTCTCATTATCAGATCTAATTCGAAGTGTCACGTGACCAATCTCGATACCATCTGCCACCAGACGGATGGATTTAAGAAGGGATGAACCGATTTCCAAAGAACCATTTCCTTCCCTCCACCTTGCTCTCCTCTGGCTCGAATTTTAAAATAGACACGAATCTTGGCTCTGACTTCCGGACGGTGAAAACCCTCGGAGATTTTTTTCCTCCCCAGGTGCTCTTCTCGTAGGGGTGAGAATTTTTAGTGCACGAGAGTGGAGAAGTGACATTTTTTTTTGTACGCAACCAAAATATTTCAAAGATACGGTCACTCGAAAGTAATATCCCTCGGGATATATATTCCTGTTGTTGAGAATTATTTTTAGCCGAAACTTTATTCGTTAAGAAAAAATATAATTGCAAAATATAATTTTTCCATGTGAGACGTAACGACGAGTTCTGAGAAACGGAATTCAATCGAGATAATTCCAAAATTATTACAAAAATTACCCCTAAAAACGAAGTGAGAGGAAGAACAAGAAAGGAAAAGAACAAATTGGAAATTTCGTTTCGATAAAACTGTTCGCGAGGGGGTGAGTCCTCGCCCGCGCTGACCATCCCTTGCACCAGGGGATGCATGCACATCCCTTCGCGTTCTTGGACTTTCTCGCAAGAATCGGTTTCACGAGCCACCTGTGGAGCGACGGACGAAAGCATTGCCCTTTCCACGCCTTATGGTGTCCCTTAAGCTCGGTTTCTAGGTCGGCCCTACGACCTTTCGATTTATGGGGGCGTAAAATTCGATCCCTCTCTCCCTCTCTGTATCGATTCGCATTTATTATATCGAATTTGGCCGATCGAACGATCGAGGATAACGCGTTTTATGGAATTATCCCCATGTTGCGTGTTCTTTTTACGATCAATTTCGAGGTTTTTTTCGATCGTTAATCGTTTGTAGACAGAGGATAAGTATCGCGAGGATTAAAGCGTTATACGGTAGGATTTGGAATTTATATCGTGTTGGTAAATCAACAGTTTCTTGTCGATTGTGTGTCCACTTTATGCTTCTCCGTACTTTTAATCCTTCGCGAATTCGTCACAAATCGTATAGGCGTTATTCTCTTTAGAAATAGATTAAAATTTTCAATAGAAGCTTAAGCTTTATTTAAAAGTTTTTTTTTTACGTACTTTTGTACTTTTTGTTGAATAACAGTCGCTTATTATATATTTCTAGTTCTTTTTAACGTGGAACAAAATCGATAGAAAAACGAAAACTTTTTCTCAAAGTTCTCTATCTATACAACTTTTTTGCCGAGATTCAACTTTTTCGATCTAAAATATTTTCCAATATTATCCACCCCATTTAGCATCCTGCACAATTGAAAAATCAAGAAATATTTACTTCTTCCACCCTCGAAAAATTGGCCAAATATTTTCCTCTCGAGCGTTTCAAAATATTTTCCAACGTGATATATCCGGTTTAAATGCAAAAATTCGAGGATATCTCTTAAAAATCGTTCATCCTCCCCTTCCCTCCCTCCCTCCCTCCCGAAAAAAAGATTAAATACTTGAATGCGTCCGTATCGAAAAACTTTGGGGATGAAATTTTGCAAATCGAATTGAATTTGCAGAGAGAAAGAAGTTCGTCATCGACAGGCCACCCTTTCACAGGCATCCTAGTCCTTCGAGATGGATACGTGACCACACGCAAGGTCCTCGTAGTTGCGGAGGGGCCGTGTGCGGTTCAGGAGGTCGTGAGAAGGGAAACGGGGTCATCCCTTAATGTCCCTGGCTTCCATCCATCCTGTCCTTGTCGGATCCACGGTGTCTCTCGTTCTAAAGAAAGGTCTAGACACCAGAAACGTTAAGAGAGCACATATCGAAAGAATTTTTCTCCCTCCAATTAGTGGGACGACCGATGATTTACTAGGGACAAATTCTTCTCCCAAGCAAGATTTAAGGAATTTCTCTCTCTCTCTCTCTCTCACAATCGATATTCAGATTTATTTGCTTTTAAAGGATGGATTCTTTGTTTTCTTTTATCTTATCAACTATTTTTTTAACTAACAATTGAGACGGTGATAATTTTCTTCCTCATTTATTGATAATGTAATCGATTGTAATGTTGTCGAGAATTATAAGTCAGGCTGTTACAATAATGGAGCGATTAAAAGCTCTTAGCAAGATACGAAAGTTAGAGAACTTGATATTTTCATCGATTCTTTCCCGGTGACGGTCTACTGTTCCTCCTTTTCCAGGCAGAAACCACTTTTACTCCTTCGATGGCAGCATTTTAATAAAAGTCAAGCGCGAAATAATAAATAAGTGGCGGTTAAAACACTGCAGTCGAGCAATAAAGGGTTAAAATAGTCGGGGATGTATTATTATCTTACCATTCGATCAAACCTTCCGTCACTTACTTCTAAAATCGATTCTCCGAATCGTGAGACTTGTGCAACCTGTCCATCCTGTAACCAACTTTCCACACGCGCATACTCCTCCCCCCTACTTTCGAAATACGCGTAAGAAGCAAGCGTGCGGGAGAAATATGGTTCGCGAGAGGGGGAGGATCGGTTTGTTTGTCTCAGAAGGCCGAGTGATGCCCAAGGTCACGGGCTAAGCCCGCCACCCTCGTCTATGTTGTGTCTAGACGGTGCTTTTTACCCCTCGCCGCCCTCTTTGCCATCCTCGACCCTACCATCCGCCCACGCCAGCTCCTCGTATCATCATACTCCGCCACCTTGCCAACCCTCTCCACCTCCCTGCTCTCCATCAATTATTGACGCTATTTACGCGGCTTTTGGAAAATACTGTTCGATGAACGATGAAGGGGACGGAGTATTATTTTTCTTCTTTTTTTTTTCCTTCTTCTTTGGATTCTTGTCTCACCTCGTGATTGTTGATTAATTTATTACGACGAACGAAGAATAAGTGTAACACGAAAAGCAACAAAGAGCACGAGATCGATCATTTCGAGAATTATTTCTGATTTGGAAGATCAAAATGAAAATTCGGTTGAAAATTCAATATTCGAAATCGAATAGTTTAAATATAAATTAAAAAGGAAATCGATTTGGAGGAAAATAGGACGAGTTTAAATATAGGACTTGGAGAAATATAGATAGTATATTCACTCAAGAATTAGTGCGACGATTAATAGAATAAGAAATTGATAAAAATGTGATTAATTGATTTTAAGTGAAAATAAAATAATTTCCATCAGTGGAAAATTAAAAATGTTACATCAATTGAACGAAATGCTATTTATTTATTATTATCTATTATTTAATGTTATTTTTTTTTTTTATTGAAACAAATTTACCAAGCGACAAAAGAATTGCAGGGATCAAACAAAATTAAAATAAAATTCAACATTTCCAAATTGATTAAATTTTTCGATTGGAAAATTAAATGTAATATCATTCGTATATAATGATATTTCTTTATTCTTTCCAGCAATGCAACCCCCATGACAAGGAGAGCGACTATTGGGGCGGCGGACGGGGCGCGAAACAAGGTTACGAGGTGAGCGAACCGCTTGCACATATTTTAGCAGAATGGCTGGAATTTTCACGGTCCCCGTGCTAATTCTACTTAGTGAAGCGCAGCACTTTCTGTTGCAGGCGAAAATGAACGCGGACCACGGCCAATTGCAGAAAGGTGAGTGTTGTCTCCTTACCTTCTTAATTGGATCTCTCGATCACGCCACGCCTCGGCACCCTGCGTACGATTTTAATTATGCTCCTCCCTTCTCTCTTCGTTTCTCTCTTCGCCGCGTAAAAAAAGGAAAAAAAGAAAAGGAAAAGAGAAAAAAAAAAAAAAAAACATTTTCGACATGGAATAAACGCGCGGGCCAAGAAGCGCGCAAATATTGGCACTCAATATTCGATAGTGCGGCCATTCACGGATATTGAAATAACAGAGGTGAACGACGACACGGAGGATGGAACGTACTCGTCTCGTTCCATTTTTTTTCCACGTTTTTCCTTTTTTTTTTTTCATTTTTTTCCGTTCTTTTTTTTCCCTTTCTTTCTTTCTTTCTTTTTTCACGAATTTTGTCTCGTTCGAGGGTGCAAACGTGTAGAGAGGGTCGGTGTTGACTTGACCCTCGCGGGTTTTTCATCACTGAATGCGGGGAGGGGATGCGAATTTTCAAAAGCGGGAATGTACATACATGTATATGGGATAATTAAGAAGATTGTTTTTTTAGGAACCTATATTTTTTTTTTTTTTTTTTTTTTTTAAGATCGTGAGATGTTCGCACGAGTTAAAAAAAAATTTAGGCGAATCCTCGTTCCTTTCGTTGTGAAAAGAACTTATGGTTTTTAAAAAAAAAAAAAAAAAAAAGAAAAAAAAGGAAAACAAACTTTGGACGAGGCAGACATTGAAGCCGGTGGAAGAAATGCTGATTACGTGTTCGTCCGTCGATTCGATAACACAATGCAGACGAGACAACGAGGATGATTTCATCGCGCTAACCAGAGGTCTCTGGTTAAATAATCCTATAGGAGGAGAGAAAAAGATAAAGAAGAGACGGAATGGAAAGTGACGCGCGTTACGTGTAAACACAAGTCTGTTCGGTGTCTGGAACCGGTTGTAACTTTGCATCCGTGACGTAAGATGGTCGATTAGGATCGAAGCAGGCGGCGGGTCCGCTTCAGGCCAGGACAAAAAAACACGCGTGAACGCGAATTCATCATTCCAACGTGTCCTCGACGTCGATTCTTCTTTTTCTTCTTCTCTTCTCTTCTCTTCTCTTTTCTCTTTTTTCCCCCCCTCTTTCTTTTTTTTCACCTGGATCTCTCCTTTCCACCTTCGATCGGTGGTCCCGCGACTGTGACCTCTAATTCTCCGCTTCCGCCTCGTGCAGGCTCTTGTTGCGACCTCTGCCTCGCCTTAGAAAGTCACGCTTAGTCACTCGTGATTGGATTTCGAAAACGGAATCGCGATATTTTTGTGAATCGAGGCAGCAGAGAAACGAGTAGATATCGATTTGGAAAGATATGTTATCTTTGGATTTAATTTTTGAAGGGATGGATTTTCCATCCATATTGGATTAATATCAAAAGAGGGGATCAAAATAATGGCGATCATTGAAGGAATAAATCGTAAAGTTTCTCCCACCATTAGTAAAATAAAGAAAAAGAAGAAGAAAAAAAAGAAACGTCCCTCCTTTGCCGTGGACCGATTTAGAAAAATGAGCAAAAGAATTTGGAATGGGAAATTTTGAATAAGCTTTTTCGTTGTTACGGGGGCGGAAGAGAGACGAGATCATCGATCGGCGTTTTTCTGAAGCGAGGGGGAGAGAGAGAGAGAGAGAGAGCGCCGGCGGCAATGACCTAGGCCATTCACAGACCGTCATTTTTTCCCCCTGTGCTCTCCCCGAAGGGATTAAGTAATCGGTGGCTTCACTCGTAAAAGGTGAAGCACGTTTCCATAAATGTTTTTCACTGCCAATGGCACGCGCGACGTGTCGTGTAGATCGGCCATTTACGAGACTCACGTTTTCCCTTACCGCGTATAGGAGGCTTGCTCCGAAGGGGCAACCGATGGTGTACCGATTCACCCGATAAATCGTGAAGAAACCGGGCGAAACCGAACCTTTTTTTCCATCCCCTTCCATTTTTTCTTTTCTTTTTCTTTCCCCCCCGCCAATCCATCCTCGCGTATTTTCTTTTTTTTTTTTGACTTCGTCGCGAAACGATCGATCTTATCGTAAAATTCGTAAAATTGTTCAAAGATTGCGACTAATATGATTATTATTAAAGAAGGAAATGTTTGAACGAATATTCCTTCCTTATTAAGAATAATCTAAAGATGAATAATCGATAGAATTGGTATAGTAAAAGTATAATAATTTTAACCTTGCTTTTCATATTGCTTTCGTATATATGTTACATTGGATTTTACGTTAAGAAATTCGATCGACGAGACAAGTACTTGAGGAATTAATCGAAGAGATTTATAAGGATTGAATCTCTCAAGTGGATAATTTGCTTTGGAAATTTTATGTATTGATTGGATTGAACGTTATGGATGAAACGTATCGAATGTAATTAGAGAAATTCTTTTGAAAGGATGAAATTTGGAAAAGAATATATCGGCACCATGGGGCGATCTCTGTTTCGACGACCAAATTTCGACGACGTCATGCGATCCGTGCATTAAGGATTAGTGGATGGAAACGGGTGAACCCTCGAGGCTGATTTTCGGGGCCCCGGGAAGAAATTCGGTTCCGAGACACGCGAGGCGACGATAATCACAGCTCCGAAGATTGAGTTATTATTAACTCAACGCGTAACATTGTTGCCTTGCTTACTTGCAACTCCCGAATCTATATCCTGCAAATTCAAAGATGAATAAAAATCGAAATAAAAATACAATGAAATTCCTGGACGGAGAAGCGAGATCAGAAATGGAAGCAAATTGCTCGAATTAGAAGAGAAATATCCATCTCCTGAGATAGCTAGATTAAAATCCGAGTGTTGTTGCAATTAAGAAATTGGAAAAAATTGGAACAGAAACGAGTTAAAATTGGAAATTTTCTCCAAAAATAAACGGCTTATGATCCAAAATCCAAGTGCGCGATTCCTCGAGTGCACGGAAATAAACCTGGGAAAAGAGATGAACTAATAATAACTAGACGGAGCCACCGATCATTAAGGGTTCGAAAATTCGAGGGCTGGCACTAGCCAAGTCGGTCCTTTCGTCACGATTCCCGTTTTCGAAACGTAACCGACGGCAAATGGCCGTCCCCCTAATGACCGGAGCACCTTCGCCATGCTTAATATTCCCCCTGTTCTTCTCCCCCTCCTCCCCCTTGGATCCCATCACTCGGCCTGGATTCGACCCGTTAATGGAACGGATAACGACTTTCACCTATGCCAATCGGTCGCTTCCTCGCAGCTTAGACGCAGCTAGTGGCTTCGTTTCAGCGGTTAACCGAATGATGCTCTGCTCGCGTCGCCACAGGTGGTTAACACGGAGTACCGTTTCGAGAGGGAATATGATGGATGTGTATCGAGCGGTGTCTTCCTTCTCTCCTTTGTCGCGTCCCTTTTTCTCTTTTTCTTCCTTGTTGTCAACGAACGTGAAAAAAATGAAAATTAAAGGCTCGATCGTGCTTGGCGCGAAATCGGCTAATCGGATAATCGATTCTATTCTTGGACGATGGAAAAAAATTCCAAAATTCGAAAACCGTGTTTAAAAACTGTTTTGAGATAGTTAGTTGATGATGATGATGATGATGATGATGATGATGATGATGATGATGATAATGATGTTGGGAAGGAGCGAATTTGCCAAACCAATTGCGAAAATAAATTTCGCAACCGGTAGTCTCCGATTATCCGCGCTTCCTTCATTAAACCAGGATCGCGCTAATGACGATAAATATCGAAATTACGCCTCGAGCAATGAGCCATTGAATCTTCGTGCGAAAAATCAGCTATCTCTCAATCACCTTCGTTCTAATCAGAGATACGATCAAAATATGTATGTAACGAGACGTAAATATTTTGCTTCGATTTCCATCCGTGAGACCGGAAGAGCGGTTGCGAAACGATGTTTATATTCGAATTTGTCGTAAACAAATTGGTATCTCCTTTTTTCTAAATTCATATCGAAACCTTTTTTCTCGGGGAGAGATTCGAATTGCCCGCCGAATGACGAAATATACGCTTTATGATCGGTGCGCGATCGCTTCGAGTGGAATTGTGATTTGAAATCGGTAATTGGAAATTGATTAAATCGTTAGATCATGGTGAATACGTGTTTTTTTACGTGTGTTAATGTAAAGCAAATTAAATGCAAAGTATCGAAGTAATAGTGATTCGAGTTATAAATAAATTAACGTGTCTTGCAACGATCGATCGTCCAAATTTAGAAATTTTCAACAAATGACCGACTCGAATGAAATGAACGATTTAAAAAAGGGGAAAGAATCGGTAGAATCGTTCGATTTTGAATTCAGATTTTAAATCGAAAATCAGACAGTTTAATACAATCATTCGATTGTGTTGCGCAATCGATGAATTTATGAATCTGTGATTAATAAACTATTGTTACCTTATCGCTTCATCATCTGAAAATCCTCTTCTCTTCGAATTAAAAATCCTTGAGAAAAAAAAAGGAAAAAAAGAAAAAATAAAGTTACGGTTGAAGAATCGTGATCAAATGATAAACGTTTCGTTAATTTGCATTAATATACTGCTCTATTGTTCATCTATCACGATTTCTTAAACTTCCGTCGTTCAAGAATCCTCTTCTTCTTAGAGAATATTATTAAAAATAGCCGAGAGAAAAAGGAAAATGGTTACAGGTGAGAAGTTACGGTTAAATGAATGGTCGAAATGAAACGTCATCGATGAGGCCATTCATACTCCCTCTTTCTTGGATCCAAGAGTAATTGAAAGGGAGTTTGAGTTTCGGTAAGGGCTCGTTTCTCGGTTGATATGTTTCTGTAAAGCGACGTGTAAATCGAGTCGTTGCTCATCGACGAGCTACCACCAGTCGTCGTGATATAAAATCCAGCAACGACGTCGTAAAACTCGAAGGCCGGGCGGTAAAATCTCTGGAAAAGCCATCAAACTGAGGCAATGGGTGGAGGAAAAGCTCGAAGGGAGGAGAGGAACCCGTAAAAACACCTGAAGTACCGATCACCCGAGCCAGACGTTCACCAGACGGTCTGTCTGGTGAAAAAATTCCAACTTTCCTTACTTAAACTTGGAAAAATTTCTGTGTGTAAAGAAGCTTCACTCTTTTTTTCCTTTTTTCCTTTTCCTTTTTTTTTCGTTTGGAAACTCGACTCTCTTTTCAAATTCGTTTCCATTCTCCTTCTGACGGGAGGGGAGATCGATCGATTAATAATTCCTCTTTAATTCCTCTTTTTCTTTAATTCCTGTTCAATTCGATTTCGAGTCAAGGAACTTAAAATTATTCCAAAGTAATTATTTCGAGAGAAGTTCAAAGTTTCTTTCTTTCTTTCTTTCTTTTAATTCCTCGATCTCTCTTCGAAATTTTCAATTAAATCCGATACCATAAAATTCCGGTTCCATAAAAATTCGCCGTATAATATTAAAAATTCCATTCCATCTTCCATTAATTCTTCCCCTTCTGTGTGCTCCACTTCTGTTATCCACTTAATAAATGAAAAATCGAATATAATCTCGAGAACAATATTCTCCTCCGTATTCTCTCCCGAATAGGAGGAACGAAAGGAGCGCTGTTCTTACCGATCTTCGCGTCTCTTTCTCGCCTAAAACATTTTAGTCGATGAGCATACGCCCGGAGGCAGCCATTGTCCGGAGAGCTGGAAAGGTCCCGAGACTGGATTAAAAATCAGATGCACATTTGGCAAGGACGTTATGTCATCGGCCAACTATTAGACCGGCCAGACACCTTGCTCTTTTGGGGGGGTCTGCATACACGCGTGGACGGTCGTCTCCGTTCGAAAATATTTCTCTCCTGGCATTTCGATCGGAGAAAATTCGAAAATATCAGGAAAAAGAAAAAAGAAAAAAGAAAAGGAACCCCAAGGAAACCACGACTTCTTTGGTATTTACGAAGATTTTTCATTATACGCGCGAATACGCGAGTCCTCCCTCTTTTTCCTCGTTCCTTCGAATTCTGGGACACCGATGATATACCCTTGAAAGGATTCTTGATTGGATTATCCCTTTTTAAAGCGTTTAGAACAATCTTTTATAAAAAAAAAAAAATAAAGAAAAGAAAACAGATAGACACGAACTTGAACTTTTTCTTGGAAAGGGAAACAAATTTTTGGAAGAATCCAGAAGATTATGTTTTTTACGATCTTGCAATAATAAAATCTCGTAGATTTATGTACACGCTGAAAATTTCATCAAACTCGATTCAAAAACAAAAGGAACGGCGGACGATCGAGTATTTTGCGTTACGGAAGATTATATATTTGTACATGATAAAAATTAAAAAATAACGGAAAAATTCCAACGAATTGAAGAAATCGGCTCCAAGACTCAATTCGATATCCTGACGAATTTCTAAATTTTGTCAGTGCAGAAAGAGAGGAAGAATACAATAATAACTCAATAACACGATGAATGTTACAATTTTATACATATGATTTTTTTCTTGAAGAATTGTAAAATATCAGGTTTTAAAGAATAAAACAAGCGAGTAATTAGATCTCATCCGCGAGAAGCATCTAATCGGATTTGCCCACGTGTCGTGGATTTATATCGTTCGCTCCATTTCCGCACGTACGAGCTCGCGATCTAAATTTTATATGGTGATACAATGGCGTGCGAACAATCAAGAATCCACCTCATCGTTCATTCCGATGCACCGTCTCATCGAGGAACCGAGGATCGATAGTTCTCTATAATTGGTGACATTTCGCATCGAGTCTCGTTTGCATAATTGAACAGGCCAATTCTTGAACTTGAACGATCCGTTACACTCGAGGAATATATTATTATCCTGGTCAATTAAGAATTCGTATTTATTATCGAGGCTAGCCGCGAAAAAAATAATAACGAGGAGGGGAAGAGTCTTCCGGAGGGGAAAAAATCGATGTTAAATTAATGGGATAGCGTTGGGAAGAAATTCGGAAGAAAATTTAAATTTAAACTGCACGCCGGTTGAAGAAATGATTCGGGAAAGGAATTGCAACGATGAAAAGGAAGACGGGAGAATTTCAGCAATGAAAAAACGAAGGGGAGAAGAAAATTTTAATATAAAAAAAAAAAAAAAAGAGGAAGAAAAAATTCAACCAGAAAATAGAATAGCAAAGGAGGAATTGCAGGGACAAAAAAGCGCTGCAAGGACACCAAGAAAGGGAATACTATCGACTTAAAGAAACCGGAAATGGAATTCCAACGATAGAAGAAATAGCTGAAGGTACGTCAAAAAATTGCAGTGAAAGGAGACCGCATGAAAGAAATTCCTACGGCGGGGGGAAAAAACGGAACAAGAACGCGAGAAAAGAAATACCAGCAGCAGGAATAGCAAGTAGGAATTGAACCACCGTTGAAGTACGAGCTCCTATTTAAGATCTCTTCCATTTTCTTTTAATCGCTTCATTCAGATATCATCGAAATCAGAAATTTTCCAATATCTAGTCACAACGTAACGATTCTATTCAAGATAATTGTATCGATTCGGAAAATTCACAGCTTTCTTCACTACTTTTCCCAAAAATATTCTTCGATTCGACTCGAAAAAATTGGCATTCAACATTCAAAACTATTATATTTACTCTCTGACAATTATCTCTTCTCTCGTTGCTCTCCCTTCTTTTCTTTCCGAGGAAAAATTTTCGCCACGTTCCCCCTTTCGTGTTCGAGGATCTCGAGATCGAAGAAGGAAGGAGAAAGAGAGAGAGAGAGAGAGAGAGAAGAGGTGCATCGCGAGAAACGAGTCGAAAGCTTGGAGAGAGACAGGATCCTTGATCCTTCCGACTCGATGACGTCAGGATCGCTCTCGACGACGACCACGACGACTGATCGAATATTCATGAGCGGCGAGGAGACAAGCGCGGACCACGGTGTCGTGTTCGCGGCTGTTACGACAGAGATCTTAATGGGCCGAATCGAAATCGTAATGATAACAGCCAGCCTCTTTATCGCCCGACCCTTTCACCCGTCGCCTCCATTCTTTTAATCGCTCCAACCGCCGATTTTTCCAAGATCTCGTTTTCCTCTCGTTCATTGAAACGACATTTCCTTCTTTTTTATCTTACATTCGAAATTATTTAGAATTCATTATTGGGAATTTTCGTATTTGATATGTTTTCAATCGGAATTCTTTTTTATTTGATAGAAATTAGAGAAATTTGAAATTTTTTACTTTTATAATTCTTTTAATTAGTCGATGATCTTTTCGAGATTTTCACTTTTCGGACAATTTTCCATTTTTTCCCTCTCTCTCTCTTCTTTTACGTTGTATTCGAGATTATTTTTTTGACGAGAATTTTTTTGGAATTTTTTTTCTTTTTTTTCTTTTTTCTTTTTTTTTTTTTTTTTTCATTTGGAGAGCGTGGAATTTTAAAGTCTTTTTTCTTTTAATAAGACAATAATTTTTCGAGAATTTGTTTTCTTTTGTCTCCGTGAAAAAAAGGAACGAATCTTGGAGATTTTTTTTAGCATTGGCTGAATTTTTAATCGACTTTTTTCGTTTCGACAAATGGAAAAATTTACAATCTTTTGATTTTTCTTTTAAACGTGCTGTTATTTCGAAGCTATTTTTTGAACAGCTTGTAGTGCATATGTAAAGTTTTTTTTTACAAATATTTGAATAATTCAATCTTTTTTCCAAAGGAAAAAAGTTAATTCAACTCTTTGCTTTTTATCATTTTTATTCCAATTTATTTTGTAGACGTTTTTATATTTCAAAACGAGTGTGTTTCAATTGCCACGGGGAGAAGGAGGGGGAAGAAATTGTTAAGAAACGAGGAAGAGAGAAAGAGAGAGAATTAGTTCGCGGGACAATCGAAATTCCTCCAACTCGAAAGAGGCAGAGGCTCGTCGAATTCCGACTCGTTTCAACGCAGCTGGTAAACAATTATAAACATGTGTCACAATGGAGACAATTGTTGCGCTCCCACGACCATTAGTCCCATTTCCCGCGTGCTTAAGTTCCGCAAAAGGGTGCCTCTTTCCAACTTGCTTTCCATCCACTGGAAATTTTTACTCTTCGCCTTTCGTTCCATTCATAACAGAGATCCGTCTAACTTTTTTTTTTTTCATCGATCTTCGTCTTTCGTTTTCGAAACATCGCGACGTCGAGGCGAGATTGAAAAACGACGAAATTAACGAAATCGACGATTGATTTTTTTCTTTTTTTTTTTGTAAATCTTTAAATAGATAATTGAAACGAGAAAAAACACATTCGAATGTATAAACTTTCGAATCTGAATATTATTCAACCGACCGCCATTAAATCGACTTAATTTTATACGCAACCATTTAATTACTTACAGTTTTATTGCAGTTAATTATATTACATAACGTCGATACAAAAGTGCCCGTCATGATCGTTTTAATGAAACTATCTATCAAAATGATTTTGCTTTCGTCAGTGATCGATAATTAATTCAAAAATATTTAATTAGACGAATTCATTCAAACATCAACTCGAATATTATACTTTTTTTAAACCAACCAAAATTTTTCATTCAGAGAGAGAGAGAGAGAGAGAGAGAAAGCAACAGGTGTTGCGGAGACTTAGACCATTTCTTTGAACAGAAATTGTTAAATTAATATTAACATCTTATCCTTGAAAATTTTATTTATTAAGGGGGGCAAAATTTTACATCGTCGTTCGAATCTTCCATGCATTGTCTTCTCTCGACAATCCCAACCACAGCAATGATCGATAATATCTACTCACAAGGATCTCGTTATATAAAACGAGACGTATCTTTCGCTTGGTGATGCTTTTTTTCTCTTAATTATTAAACATGTATATATACAAAATGTCGTCCAATCTATAAATCCAATCTTGAATCAGACATTTATCCGACTATTCGATTCAAGTTTTTCCTTTTTTTCCAATTTTTAATTTCTCAACTCAAAGCGTCAAAACGTGCAACTCGAAAACGCGAATTATTGTTTACAACGAGCGTTAATTTCGCCGCGTGTTTCCATCGTCAATGAGATCATTAATGACGCATGACGTCAGTCAGGCCGCGGCTTCGATGCAACCAACGATTTTGCTAGAATTGTTTAGTCGTCACCTACAAAGCGTGAAAAACCACCTTCTTTTCCCATCTTTTCCACCTTTTCTCCTTCTTCGCAACCCAAGTCGTTCGAGTCAACCATCTTCTTTTTCCCATCCTCGTCGATTTCCTTCGAGGAATCGTTTGAAATCCTCGATATTTCTCTCACGTGTTTCGTTTTGCATTATTGTGTATGTTTTCTTTTTTTTTGAAATTTTTTGGAATTGGAAAACGCGAAATCGATTGATGATTGATGCACGAAGAAAATAGCTTTTCACTGATCATTGAAACATATTCTCATTGATTCGATCGAAATATTTGCTAAAAATGTACGAGTTAAAATAATTAAAAATAATTAAAAATAAGTTGAGCGGCGATTCGTAAAGTTTTTTCGATTTTGAAAATTTTCCACTCTAAGAAGAAATTCATAAACGAATAATCGGAATTGCTAAGTAGAAGTAGAATCTCCGATTCGTAGAATTTTAATCAAAAATATTGCGAAACATATTGCGGGCATAGCAACACCGCCGGAGGAAACTTTTTGAAAATTTAATCGCCGAGAGTTGGCGGAGTTAATTTTGAAAAAATTATATTTAAGAAACAAAAGAAAAAAAAAACAAAAAAGGAAAAAAAAATATATGATAATAAATTAGTTGCGAGAGATTTTCGAAAAACGTTAATCGTCCTCGAGATTTGTCGTCGTAAACAAGCGAGTCGGGAACGAGATGAATCCGCATCCGCGTATATATCGACGGTATTAAATATATATGGAAAAAAGAAAAGAAGAGGAATATTGTATTCTGCGTGCCAAAAAAAAAAAAAAGAAGAAAAAAAGAGAAAAAAGAAGAAAAGAAAAAAAAAAGAAAAAAGTTCTGAAAGAAGTAATGTATCTTGTTCCCAGTCAGTCGGATTGCTTTGCATTCTAAACTTAGCAGAATTGGCTTTTATCTCCATTTCACGTCGTATTATCGTGCTCCATTCAACCAGCATAAAGAGTTACCTTTCGACTTCTGCCTTCCGGCGGAATCTTCTCTGTTGCGAACCAAAGATTTTTCTAATAAATCCATCCTTTGGATCTTCTCTGGCTCAACTTAGAAATAATTAGCCTTCCCCCCCCCCCCCACATTGGACGAGATTTCGTCGAAGAGATTTTTCAATACGGACGAAAGAATCGAACGCGATCGGACAAAACTTCATTACGGATTCTTATACCTTTTTTCCCCTGTTTACACGATGTACACGGGTTAAAGGTCTTACATAATTTTCCAAGAAACGTGTAATTTCTACAGCCTTATTCCACTTACCGTCGATCGACGATCTTCTATCGATCCTTCTTCGTGTCTTCTTGCAAAATGTGGAGAACCAGGTTAATATCGTTTCAACATTTCTATGATACACGTGCTGTCATTCCCCCCATCCCTCCATGATTAAAAAATTAATTCTTAGTCTTCCGAATCTTTTTTCGCAAGGATGGAAGAAAATGAAAGAAATTGAACAATAATCAATTCCTTAAGAATCATATTTTATTATTATTATTATTATTATTATTATTATTATTATTATTATACAATTTGATAATGGTACGGTCGAGGATCACAATGAATCGGTCATTTTTCATCGAACAGTTGTAAAAAAAGAAGAAGAAGAAGGAGAAAAAACGAATCACCGTATTTCACGAAACGTCACTCGACAGAGGATAAAATTATAATTTATAATTAGCCGACCGTGGAACTTTGAACGAAGAAAAGAAACTCAAGCGTCGACAAATTTCTTTAATCCTTTCCTAAAAATTGCTACAAAATTTCCGGATTTCTCTCTGAAAAAAAATCACTCAAAAACTGCTCAAGTACGACCATCTTCAAATATGAAATATTTGCCAGTCGTAATATTTATTGAATCAACGATTGATTTTCGAGTCGATGTCCAATTCTCGATCGTCATCTGTATTATTAGTAACAACGAATAATAATAAATAATAACAACAGACTCGAAGAATGGCGCATTCGAGATGGAGGCGACGGAGAAAAAAAAAAAAAAAACAAAAGAAATAAAAATACAGGATTTCGACGTTGTTTTAAAAAAAGTGACGCGTTGATAAATCACGACAGATCGAGCGGAACGACGCAGAAAAATGTCGCACTTGTTGCAGCTTTCCGCGGTGTTGCGATATTGATTGCGCTAATTGCCGGTCGAAGGAGAACTTGCCCTCCCTCCCTTCCCCCTGCCGCCCCCCTCTTAGCACCGGTCGAAGCGAGAAAGACGATCACGGTGCACGAGATCGCGTATGCAAATGATAATTGTCGAGTTCAAGCACGCTGGAAAGATCAATTAATTGTGCCGCGAGGAGAACGTTACGTTGGTCGCTACATGGAGACACTACCGTTTATTATTATATCGAAACGAAGGGAAGGAAAAAAAAAAAAAAAGAAAAAAAAAGTTGGATATAAAAGTTGGATAATTAGGTATAAATTGATCGTTATTAATGTTTTGCAACTTTCGTTCAAATGTTGAATAATTGTCTCGTATTTTGTATAATATCGTGATAAATAATATCGTGACAAATAAGATAAAAAGAAAAAGAGAGAAAAATGGAGAAACCATTGCTGATTGTATTCCTCGGGAATAGAAATGATTAAACGGATGATTGAGCGGATTTTATCAGGAATTGTTCGGGTGACAACGATAGTTTTTCCGCAATTTCGAAATTTAATCCCGATGGAAAAAAGGATGGAGAAGGATCGTTCCAATTGTAGATGGAGTATAGTTGCGATGTGAGAATTGATAATGGAAAAATCGTGGATCAATGACAATTTTCGAACAAGATATTTTTCGAGCTTATCTTCTCTAACGATCGTTATTTTATTTTTGCTATATGGAAATCGTTGTTCCATCGCAATATCTCGTAATTGTTGCAATTGTAATTCTAATGAATCTTTTGATCTTGTAGAGATCGTTATTTTTCTTTTTTTTTTCTTTTTTTTTTTTTCTCTTTCCTCGAACAAATATCTGACAGTATTTATATTTATTTACGAATACATTATTTCAGAATGATGAAACTGGGGGAGGGAGGAGGGGAGGAAGAGGAGGGAGCGACATTCCAAGTATTTTTTTTAATTAAACTTAATAAAAATAATTGCACCGTGGAAACGATGCAATGTGTGGAATCGTGCTTATTCAAACACGTCGCGTTTTAAATTATACCAGTGTTCAAAGGTTATATCGTTCTAGTAATATCATAAGATCGTGAAATTGGTGTCAAACTACTAGTCGGCAATTATTATAAATGTATCACGGTTGTTTCTCTGCTCCCAATCGATTTATCCCCTTCGTTCATTCTCTGTTTTCTCGTCGATCGATTATAACTCGTTCACAAGTGAATATCCCCCTTCCCTCGACCGACGAATCAACATTAATTCGATCCAATTCTAAACTTGAAATATTATACAAATTTCTTCTATCCCCTCCTCGACTCGAGCGAAAGAATGTAATTAAAAAGCAGATAAATTTGCAATTCGTATGTATGAAACTTTTTTCACTATTTCTAGACGACGAGAATGCATAAATAAAAAAAAAAAAGGAATTCTTTTTTTGCAACAATCTTTTTATAAAAATACAACTTGTATAATTTATATTTATATCGCGTATATTATCTCCTCTTCTGTATTCAATACCACTTTCCACATTTTTTTATCGATCGATGATCTTTCTCCATGTGTAAGCATATCTCTAAGGTATAAGATATATAAATTGAAATGGAATTGAATCTCCACAATACTCGCTATACCTCGAAGGATCTCCGTGCGTTCTCCGTGGACTGGGTTAAAAGTGTCCCGACTGCATATGCACGAGCAATTACGCGCGCATGAACCGGCCAATTAGACGGCTAAACGTTACGGTAATAGTCGAGCGATAAAAAAAGAAAAAAGAAAAAAAAAAGAAAAAAAAAGTACGGGAAAACGTGATTTGCAAAAATTTCGCGGCGAGCGGTGACGCGATTTAATAGCAAGATTAATTGGCCTTGTGTGGCGTTGTGTTGCTCTTATTATTGCTATTGACACCAGTCTGTTAACCATTATTTCGTTAATTTGTCTCTCCATTCTGAAATAAAATTTGCTTGCTTATATTTTAAAATATCGCAATTTTTTTTTAAGAAAGATTCGACAATTGTGCAATTTTGACAAGTCAAATGTTAGATGTATTCGTGATTCTGAATTTTTTTTAAATGTTCACCATTTCATTTGATGAATTTGAAGGGAGGAATTTTATTCGATAGAAATGCTTTGAGATATTGGAAGAGACGTGAGAAATATTTTCTCCGTTTTCATAAAGGATAAAAAATTACGACAAAGTCACATGGTGACGAACATTTCAATGAACGAAAATATTCTTTTTAAAAAATACTCACCAACTTTTTTAAAATGCAACTTTCCAAAAACTCATTCCAAAAAAAAAAAAAGAAAAAAGAAGAAAGAAATGATCGCGCAAAAACTATCATTTGTCAAAATATCTATCCTTTTCGATCATCATCGACTCGACTTGGAGCTTTCTTCTCGCTTGGCTCCCGAGATCATCCCGTGATGGCAAGAGGAAAAATATGGATGGAAGGAAGGGAACAGCGAGAAGATGGAGAAGAACACACGCACGCACAGAGAGACGGATGCACCTGTAACTCGCGGCTCGGTCTCGATATTGAGAACTCGCCTTTAATGACAGCCACTCGTCGTAATGCAGGATCACTCGTCCTTGCAACTTGGCCAGGATCCTCGCCCCTCGCTCCGCGTGTTGCGCCAGTCTCTCTCTTTCCCTCCTCTGTTGCGTGTTCACCTGTTCTGTCGACTGTGTACAATTCTTCATATCTCGAACACCTTATTGTTAATTATCACACTGGATCGAACGTAGATCTCTCGTGGATTCGAGTTCAAAAAATAGTTGCTTTTCTTCGCGCTTGGGACGAAGTTTAACGTTTTCTAATCGGATAACAGCATAATTTTGAAGGATTCGAAAATAATTTTATTATTCTCCATGGATCTGAGAAAGTGATTTTTCTTGGATTTTCAACATTACGACGATTTTTATTCGAAATTGAAGGAGACAGGTTTTTGAGGGTCTTGGATGATGGATTTAAAATTCTTTGGAATCTTGGGTTCAAAATTTGAATAGAAGGATTTTCGTAAAGTCTCTAAAAGTAATCAGAATTTTAGAAATCCACAAATATTTCTTTCTATTTGCGAAGATATATGAACATTATAATGGGATTATTCTTTGAGTCTTAAATTAGTAAAAAAAAAAAAAAAAAACATAAAATTGCATAACTATTGTGTAAATTCGCATTAAATTTTATTGGGGTTACTTTTATATCGACTTTTACATCATCGATGAACGTGAAATAAAACGTGCATTTTTGTTAAAGCCAAAAAGAAAAAGAAAGTAGAAGAAAAAAAATACATTTCCACAAGTAACTATATTCATTTCCATAACACGATCGAACAATGCTCTTTAATTTCAACCTTTGTGGATCGAAGATCACTCGATCTACAATAATTAAACGGAAGTAAAATTTCTTGTACAACGATTTCGCAATTTTTATTCCACTCCAACGTTTAATTGACTCGTTATATCTTATCGTTTAATTGTCCCAATGATTGGTAACAGAATTTCTCCAATTCTGTAACGCTCGTGAAATGAACGAACCAGTTTGACGAATAGATTATGTATACATGTTCGAGCGATAGTGACTTTCTAGTCTGACCAGTCACCATAAAACACGCTCGTAATGGCAACATTCGTGTTACATTTATACACAAATCTGTTGGTAAAAGAAATTTCGAATAGAAGATTAATGTTTTCCAAATGATTGCGATAATAATCGAGTTCCCTCGATAAGATTGGTCTTTCGATGTAAAGTACGAATATCAATTTCTTTGCTTCTTTTTTTTCCTTTTTTTTTTCTTTTTTTTTCACGACCAAAGAAATGGTGAAAATTAATCTTGGAAGATTTATTATTTCTGGATGATTCATTCTTTAAATAAGAAATCGTTACACTTCTCAGAATTATGATTTATGTATTTATGGAAAGCGATTAGTTTCCTATTTTTTTTTTTTTTTTTTTCTTTTTTTTGTTTTCAAATACGTAAGTAATCGAGGAAACAGGAAATTGTCCTTTAACAAAATGTTCGTTATTTATCGAGATATTTCAAATCTTCTGCAACTATTTCTTTCTTTCTCTTTCTCTCTTTACTTTACTCCTTCCTTTACTCACGATCTTTCTCATCTCTACGATTGTACGATACGATATACGAAATTTAACAAAATTTTGTTTCTAATGAAATTTGTTTTTTTTTTTTGATTTTAGGTGACGAGCAATACCGAGGCGCTGGAGGATCCAGCAGCGGAAGTCCTCCAGCGAGTCTGCTGGTGGTTCCTCAGCCTTTGACCGTGAAACCGTCTCATCCCTCGCACCTGAACCCCCACCTGGGTGGACCACACTCTCATCCGCCGAGAAAGTACCAGTGCAAGATGTGCCCACAGGTGAGCCCTTGAAAATTTCACTCGATTCATTCGAATTTCACTTTAGAATCCGATTTACAATTTGAAATATTACCGACGCTTCGATATCAAAATAATAATAATAATAATAATAATATATTTCGTAATAATTGCAATATTGGAATCTCCTCGAAATCGACTAGTGTTTTCGAAAAAGTATTTTCCAAAAAGATCTTTTTCATCTTCCGTTCCTTCCTCGAAAAACAATCACTACGATTGCTCGATCCCGTCTCGAAAGAAAATTCTCATGGAAGATGATAAAAAACGAAAGAAAAGTGGGGATGGGGGGAAAAAAATGCAGAAAAGCATGGAGAAAGAAGGAATCGACAACAGAGTCAAGGGTGCAATTAAACTGTAACTGGACATTTTTTTCTCCGTCCTGAACCCGATAATGGCTTCGTTTTATGGCGTTTCAACCCTTTACGGTGTCCCTTCAAGCCTCGTACGCACGGTAGCTGCTGATTTTTACCGCAGGTACTCGCGAACCAACGATTCAACAAAGCCACGAGGGTTATTCGCCTCTCGCCACTGTTGTAAAACACCGGCCATTCAGCTGACAACCACTTTCCCCCCTCCTTCCTCCTCCTTCTCCCCCGCTTCTGGTGCAATACGCTGAGAGACACCCCTCTCCTACCTTTTCCCCTTTCTAATTTACTTCCCCTATTTTATTCCTTTTCCCGCCAGGAATTAATCCTCGTCGTCAGAGATTTCTCTCTCTCTCTCTGTCTTGTAATTCGGTTGGGAAAAAAAAAATTCGATTTCGTTCCATTTTCGTGCGAAAAATACTCGCGCGACACGTTCTCAAATCGAATCGAAGAAATATTTTAATTTTTAAATCATCTCCCTCGATCAAACGACGACGAGTTCATCTCGAAATGTTGAAAATGTCGAAAAATTATGATCTATCTATGAAGAGAAGGAAGAGCGGGGAGAAGGTCCATTTTCTTTTTTTTTTTTTTCCTTTATCGAGATTTACCTTCCGATATTTTTCGCCTCTCACGTACGTCTCATCCTTCCGTGTATCGATTTTATACCTATTCGAACCCCTCCGTCCCGAAAGTCGATGACGTCTCCTAACTCTTCTCCTCCCTTAGGTAAAAGAAAGGGGTTGTTTCTCGAAATCGGCCAAGAATCTCGCCGTTTACACCTTGTAAATCCAACGACAGAGCGGCGGATTAGCTCGTCGAAAGGCTAAAGGGGATTACACAGCTTATCCGGCGTGGTTAATCGCGGAAAATACACGAAAACACGACGGAGGTGTTTGCGATTGTCAGTGTCAGAGGAGTCAAAGGGCTAAAGAAATGGATAAGGAAGAGAGGTTTTCTTTCTTTCTTCTTTTTTTTTTCTTTTTTTTTTTTTAGGAATAATTTGAATCGTTCAAGGTGCGTACAATTAGAGGTTTAGGTTTTTAAAGATTGTCGTTTTATCGAGTGTACCAACATTGACCAGTTTTATTGCCAGTTTCAGGTTAATAGATACGTTTTCAAATACTCTACCGACGACAATGAATCCGCAGTGTATCGAGAGGTTTTTGTTCTCTTAAAGTTGGATAGTAATATTTCTTTAATAGTATAGATTGGATTATTGAATTATTTTTAGTTAGATCGTTGTTCGTTACGAATCTTGTTTACTTTTTACTTTGCAAAAAAAGTACGTCTCTTCGTTGTACATTTTCCAGCCAAAATTATTTTTTTTTTTAAATTACAGATTAAAATTTTAACTGTAATTTAAAACAGTTCTTTGTTCCAATGTTGCAATATTTAAACGTATTGTTATTGAAAAGATCGATATAAAAATTATTCCAGCTTGTTGGATAACAAGGTTTCAATAGGGAAAAAATTTAAATCGAAAGATAGCCGTGTAATAGCTGAAGCTGAAAAAAAATGAAGTCTTTCAGCCTGTTTCAGCAGGTAGCGCAAGGGTTAAGAGGTGATTTTTTAAAAGTTGAGTCGTTTTTCCACAGCGTTTACGACCGGATTTCTCGGGTACATCCAACTCTTTAACCCTTTCCCCTTCGGTTGTTTGCAAATTAAAAAAAAAAAGGGAAAAAATGTCCTCTAATCCCTTAAACTGCCTCGAACGACGACTTATGTAAACGTCGAGGTCCACCTGTATTTTTCTCTTCTCATTTTTTTTATCCACCTTTCTCCGTGTCGTTGTAATTTAAATAGCAACTTCGATAGCAACTTCTCTAAGGAATACGCCTCTTTCTCGCTCGAAAGACGCGATAGAAGAAGAGAAGGAAAGAAGAAGAAGGAGGACTCAAAATTGAATAATATCGAGGGAAAGGCGAGGAAAGAGAAGAAACGTTGATAAAAGAATTAAAATTAAAAAAAATCCCGTTTATCGTTTAAAAAGTCAGCATAGGGGGAACAGAAGTGTCGAAAAAGAAAGAAAGAAAAAAAAGAAGCGAATCGATCGAAGGAAAAAACTGATCGATCGATCGTTCGAACGGAGGTTGAAGCGGCGAGCAAAGGATAAATCCACGTGCATAGAGAAGAGAGAAGGAGAGGAAGGTGGATAAAGTGCATGCAGCGAAGGACGCGCAACATACCATAAGACGGATCGTTAAAATTTAATGATATTCACCGAACGGTTATAGAATAGGACAGATTATCATAGGCCGGAGGCCAGTGAAACGCATCGTGGCTGATCCGACACGTATATCTTGCCCGTTTCCGTTGAAAAACAACAATTATTGCCTGCCATTAAGCGCGAATGGACGATAGAAGACCGCGGATAGAAGAGCAGATCTCGCTTCACGCGAGTAAGCGAGACGATTTTATGCGCGTTCATTACTTCGATACCAGAATCGAGGAGAGAATCGCCGCAACGATTTTTCGAATTTTCGCGATCGAGGTTAATCGAACGCGTGAAAAAGTATGGATGTGGAAAAAGATGTGCAAGATGTTGCTGAGCATTTTTTTTTTTTTCTTAAAAATTTGTTTGCAAAAAGTTCGTAGGAACGATTTTAAATTGACGATATTTTGACGATTCTTTTTTTATTTTTTTGCTCGCAACGACTCGAACAGTTATTATTCTACGTGTATATCTATTTAAATAATAAAATAATGAAATTAGTCGGCGGATAGATTATTAATCGTGGACAGTGGAAAAATTTCTTGAAATATGAATTAATTTTGTACGATGACTGGGAAAGATTGCGCTGTTAATTAGTTACGTGGAACTCGATGAGTCACTTTTATAATGGATACACGTTACCTCGAATTAGGAACGAGTGTAACTTAAAGGATGCAAATCTCAAGAAAGTCGCAATACATATGCGTGTGATGCGGTTCAAGGATCGCCTGATAGGAGCAAAGTTCGATCGATATGCTCGCATATGATCGCGTATGCGTGTTTCCATCCGTCTCGAGCGTAATGAACAAAGTTTCTCGCAATAATACTTGAAAATAACTAAACGGATTAAAAAGAGAAATCGAAATCATAACTAATAATTTTCCGCCACGATTCTCCGCAATCTGATCGACGAACCGATCCGATCCAAAGAAAAAAAAAAATTCGAACGATATAAATTACTGCTCGAAACAGTCTGAATTTCAATTACACGCATACGAGAATATCTTACGTTACTCTGAAACCAAATTTAATTAGCAAAAAGAAGGAGAATATCCCTACGATCCCGAAAAATTCGAAAAATTTTAATTCCACATTCTACAAAGACGAGAGAACGCAAAGATCAAAAAATAGCGGAGAATCGCTCGAGTCATCCTCGCGACAAAAGACATCCTCCTTCCGCCACCACCACGTTCGCCCTTCACGTTCGCGTGCAGATCGCGGCACGAATAAAGGCCCCCTCCCCTCCCCTCCGATACCCCTTAATTCGATACTAGTCACGGTTCTTCGATCCCCGTGGTCGTCGGCGTCGATAATTGAGGAAGCGGCTGCGAGATTAGCGAGTGGGGGGTTGCGGGCAGGCAGCTGCTTCGTTATTATGATTTTCTTCATTAAATGCCGATCAAGGCAACGCTTTAATGGCTTTCTGGGTCTTATCAGCCGCTGCGCACAAGACGAGCGCTTCCCGCGCGCATAAACCTGCGAGGCCGAGGTGAGCGAGAGGGGGAGAGGGAGGAGAGGGGAGGGGAGATGCGCTTATTCGTCAGCCGCTTATTTCAATATTACAGTGTAATAAATAGCGAGCGGACTCGGCCGGGATTAAATCGACGAAAATTACAGATCCCTGGACCCGTGAGGGGAGGAGAAAAGAAGTCGGCCGGCAAATTACATAGATCTTGCATAGGGCAACGGTATATTCGTACAACGTATCTGGCTGAATTTTTCCCCGGTGCGTGTCTAAGCTTTCGCTTGGAAGACGGGGATATCGTGACGTTTCGGTGATCACGCTTTGTCGCGAGCGATCAGACGATCAGAGATTCCGCGCGCGCCCCCTTCTTTGGGGGAAGAGATTAACGAGAGAATGGTTTAAGTGGAGAAAACAGAGAAGAAAAGATTACGAAACATCGATGAAACGATAATTAGAAGGTAAAGTATAGAGGGAGAATATGTAATATTGGCTCGAAAGGAAAGAAATCGGTTCGTTTTTCGATAGGATAGGTTAATAATCGGCGTTACGACAAGGGACGAAACGGCGGCCGGATTGCGTGTCGGACAATGGACGTTCGTTACGTTATTATTTTACTGCCGGGCGATGATTCTTATTGTAATTAAGCCGGCAACAGGGAGAATCGTAAATCTCGAGTTTATAGAGACGGACGAGAGGCGGCCTGGTAATATTAATCGCGCGGTAAGCTCGTAACGGCCGGCGTTGTTCGATGCGTTGTTTCATCCTCGAGTATTTGTTTTCGCCACTCTCTTTCCACGAGTGGAAAGTTTCGAACGAATTTTACAGGAGCGAAGATCTTTCTTAAGAAGCTTTCTCGAGAGACATTGATCGATTACTCACGTACGATCGAAATATAACGAATATAACGAAAGATTTCTTGGAAAAAAAAAAGAAAGAAGAATAATTCCCATTTTTGATATGGATAATTGAGAGGAAGATGCAAAAAGAACTTTCCGACCAGAGTACTCGTTATTCGATCGATCAAGCAGATGTAAAATTTAAAAGTGTTACACCGATTTTTCAATATCGTATATATCGTATCGATCGAAAAACCTGAAATCAATCGTGGCGAACAGCGTGATAATAGCATCTTAATAGCAACCACAAGTGGTTCAACAACATTTCATTTCCATAAAAATCTCGAAATACCATTTTCGACGTACGAGGTACCCTGTCATCGATACTCATACTGCCGATAATTTCACATCAATATGAGAACGTCTCTGCGATTGAGAATGGAATCAACTAACGAAAGCGGTTAGAGGCGTCGAAACGATAAAGCAAACGATGGAGCAACGTTTCCACGTTGGCGGAAGTGCGTTTACCCCGACTCTCGAGGAGCGAGCCGGGGAAGAAGCCGAGCGAGGAGGAATGAGAAGGGCCTGGCGTTATTCCGCGAATAATTTCCACGGCGTGGTTAACTAGATCCGCGTTGCGGTTTCCCGTTGCGGGCCGATCGATCGTGGCTGATGATGGCCTGCGAAAACGGAAAAGGAGCAGATAGCAAGGGGGAGGGGAGGGTTGAGCGGTTTCAGATCCGCAAAAGGAGGGGGAGGGCAAAAACCGGATGGAAGCGGAAAAGGACGAGGTGGCCGTGGAGGATCGTCAAGGCTGCACCACCGATCCTTCGATCAATCGCGAGAGGTCGATGAATGGAGCCTCGAACGAAGATCGAGATAAGGTGAAAGTGAGGAGGATGGGGATGGGGAGGGAGGGAGAGGAAGGAGAGAGGGGTCGATGAGGAGGAAAAGGGGAGCTGGACAATTTTGACGGTTTTGGAAAACGAATGTGACGAGTTATGATTTCTTGGATAATTGATTGAGGATTAAAAAAGAATCTGGCCGACAGAGAAAGCTTAATTTCTACGAATTTCTAGGAAAAGGAAAGGATCGTTGGAGGAAATTTATAAATTATTAAACGAATTGTCCCTTCTTTTCATCCACAACATCTTGATCAATTAGATACGCATCTTCTTCTCTGTCGAAGGAGTCGCGCAAAGATAATCGAAAGGAGCGTAACGATTAAATAAACACGAGGAGAAAATTCTTGCAGCCGGAATGAGATCGTTTCGTGGCCAGGCAACGATTCGAGAAATCTTTGATCGGAGGAAGGAGCACGGAATGGAGTGGAGATGAAGAAGAAGAAGAAGAATAAGGATGGAAGAGGAGGATGAGGCAGGATGCTGTGCTCGTCACGGTACACTAGCCTCCGGACTTGAATCTTGGGCCCCCCGGGCACGGAGGTGCATAGCTTCATTCACCAGCCAGCCACTTTTTTACCCTTTCTTTTTCCATCTTTCCTCTCCTTATTTCTTCTTATCCCTCTCTCTCTTTCTCTCTCTCTCTCCTTCTTTTCTCTCGAGTGCACGCCGCTCTTGGAAACGACGCCGAAGAGATTACAGTGTTGCGAAGTGACAGCCCAGTCGATTAGTGTCCTCCCCACCCCTCTTTTCGACGTTACGACGTATTCCACATCGGTGTTTTTCTGTCATATCCAGCGATTTCGCGAAGGTTTAAGGTCGAAGGTGGATACGATTGAAGGTGGGCGGTTGCTTCTGGAAAGTGTAAGAAGATAAACGAGGTGAGGAAGAATTTTTGGAATTGGAAATTTTGCTCTTTGAATTCAATTTTTAAACAATATATATATATATATCTTCTTCAAATTTTCAGAATTCTGAATTAGGAATTTTTGAATTTTCGACTGGTTAATTTTCCAAGTGAAATTCTAAGAAATTAAGAAACTTTCTCCAATTTTCGAATAATTTTAATTTTAAACTTTTAAATTTAATCGTCTTGAAATCATCGATGACGATTATTATAATATTTTCGAAGGTTTTTCCATTTTAAAAAAATTTAAAATTTTCAAACGTGAAAAGAATTCAGAATAATATCTCGTTACATCTGAAATACAAATCCATTCGATATTTTCCTCGATAAATCTCTCTGTCTCTTCTGGGTATCCCCCTCCTTTGTTGAATGGATACAACAAGAAATATTCAAATTTTTCTGCCGGATTGAAATGGTACAATTTTTCAAATTATACGTCTGGTTGCCGTACGATACATTCTAGCAGCGTTTCTTCGCTCCATCCGTAATATCACGTTCTATTCGCATCCTCGATCGAAGCGGTGGTCACTCGGCCGTGGCTACGCGCTTGTTGCAACAGTGTCTCTTTTTATTAGGCTATCCGTGCCTCTGCTGCTTGGTTACACCGATCGCTGCTCCACCGCTAATCTAACGACGATTTGTTTCTAACACGTTGCTCGCGTTTAAACGCGTCCACGGGTAATTCCATTACACAATTTAGAATACTCGGTCTCTCGGCGTAAACTCGAATAAATCTTTTATTCTTTCTTCGTTTATTTTCCTTTCAGAAAAAAAATGAAAATTATAAAAGTACTTTACACTTCGACGAAATCTCTCGCATTCCTTCAGAAACAAAGATTTCGTTAATAAAAACACTTTTAAAAATATAAATTCTCCCTCTTGTCGAGAAAAAGAAACTCACGAACTCTCGAAAGTTCGAGAAAACGGCTGTCCCTGATACAGTTACAAACGAGGCAGAAAAAAATTAGCAAAATCAAATTTCTCGAAAGATTCTCGCGTACAAAACTCAAGAGACGTGATGGAGAAATTGACAATATACGTTGAAAAAGAAAAAAAAAAGCTCCACTTAACGCGTCCCCGATACAATTACATTTACAAACGAGACACTTGGCCAAAAAGAAAGCCACCTCTCGATCAGCGATACCAGAGCCGCACAAAGAAACGACACGGTCCGCTCGACGTGTGAGGGTACACCTCGAAATGGTGGGGAGAGAAGGCTCACCTGATCACGCACTACGGTAGCGAGAGGCCCGTCATTTTTTCCACTCGATTCCTTTTTTTTCTTTCTTTCTTTCCTTTTTTTTCTTCCCCCTTTTTCGCCTGCTACCGGGAGCGAGAGAAGGAGGGAAGAAAGGGAGAGGCGCGGCGGGGGCATCGTGGTACGGGCCCCCTCGAGAAAGAGAAAGAGAGAGAGAGAGAGACGTAGAGGACCCCAACCGTCTCAAAAACATCGGGTTAGATCTAATTTTAATCGAGTCTCCGACCGCGAGGCGTACGATATAATCTTACCCCTCTCTTAGTCCCTTCCCCCTCCCCCCAATCCTTTCGGCCCGTCTTCCTCCAGTCGCGTGACCCGCCGAGTTTTAGGACCCATAGGCAATTTGGGGGCCCAGAAAATAGGACCACCACTCGAATTCGAATTGGATTTTGTCTTCGTGGAAATCGATCGACGAATTGTTCGTTTAATAAATGTCTGATCATATATTCTGAAATCTGGAATTTTTAAACGGGAAGCACAAGTTCGAACAATAAAATAAAATTTTCGAAACCTACCTGTCCTGGTAACAAAATTCGATCAAAACGAGATCGAAAATGAGAAAGCGAAAAACTTTTAACCGAATGGGTCAGGTCGTGTCCGCCCATCCCCCTCCTCCTCCTCCTTCCCCTCCCCTCTTCTGTTCCACCGGGGTCAGGTGGGGCCCCTCGACTAGCCAGCCAGCCAGCCAGCCAGCTAGTGCATACGGCGAGAGCCTCCCACGCCAAACAAAAGTCCTTAAGCCTTAGACTGAACATGATACCCCATTTACCTCCATGTACTAAATTTCTAAGTCCGTATCTCCATCCCTTATGTACGTACCTAGGCCGAACCAGCCGAGGGGCACAATGGACCCCCTCACGGTTATGTAACCGTCCGCCCTGTCCGTCTGGGCACACCGTTCACGTCTCGCCGAGAAAAAGCTTCTTTCTGCTCGCGTGAATGGCCCTCTCTCCCCTCCTTCCTCTCCACCGATCCACCGATTTTAGATTTCTCGATGCTGCCCCCTCCCCCCTCTTCCTAGGTCCGGTGTGAACGCGCTCACGAAGGAGCGGAAAGGGACGATAGGAGCGAGAGGGGAGGGGATTCACGGAGATTACACGGACGATGATGATTCGATGATGATTCGATGATACTCGGCAGAAGCGGAGGGATTTCTTTCCCCGATAGATCTATTGCCGAGTCGGTTACCCTTCTTCGTTTCTTGTTTGTCGATCTATGAATATGTTATTCTTCGAGAGGGAGAGAAGTGTTATTCGATCTTATGTCGCGTACACACGTGGAATTATAATTTTGACGTTTTCTCCATTTTCGTGGACGAAGAAATTTGAAAAGTAGAAATTAATAAACAATCGATCTCGGGAGTTGAAAGTCAGGCTCGAAGAAATCCTGTTCCGTTTCCAATCATAAGTCGCTGAGAGCAAGGACAGATAGATAGATATAGATATAGATATAGATCCATCTCCTCGATCTCCTCGAGTCAAAAAATTTCGTGCCCTCGACCCTGTTCCCACGTACGCGTTCCCAATAAATCCAGGGGTGAAGACAAAAAGCAAACTTCCTTTTAGGGCTCCACCCTCCCCTTCTCTCTTTCTCTCTCTCCTTGGTCCTATTTTTAAGATCTCGCGTCAAGTGTCGTCTCGAGGAGGAAGAATTTGTTCTCGAATCCTTGAATCGACGAGGATGGATGAGAACCTCTGCACACCTCTCTCGGCTCTACCGTGATAATGCGTGACAATTCGAATTTACTTGCAATTACCTATGGCCGGATGATCACGTGACGCCTGGAAAGACGATTAAAGTGGCTACGTACACGGCTGTAGCCACTGTGTTCCTGTGTCGGCAGAACCGAGCCTATTCCTCGAACGGGATACAAGTACTGGCCTGGTAGACCGTAACTAGTTGACTGGATTCGTCGTTTTTTCTTTTTCTTTTTTTTTTTTTTTTCCTCCCCTCCTTTTTCTTAGCCTGTTCCTTGCTCCTTTTTTTTGTTCTCTCGTCTCTCCTTTCACCTGTTCGCATCTGCGTTTCGTCGTGACGAATGTGTGTATCCTAGGAGAGATTAGGAGTTGATGTTGCCTAATTGGATGTGGATAAGTAGAGATTAAGGAAGTTGGTGGATTTTTTAACTCGTATATGTATTATGAGTTTATCAAATATAGAAGTAACGAATCATTTTATTATAGATTCGCGATTGAAGTGTGCGATTTTAAGAGAGATTAGGAGTTGAAGCTTTTAAATCTTGGAAAAATTTAAATATAACGTAATTGGATAATGATTAGGAAAAGATCTTGGATTTGAACGAAAAATGTATTTATGGATTTATTAATGATTGCTGTACATAAGTCGATGCAGTTTAATTGAATGTGAAAAGTAACGAATTAGGAAAATTGTATAGAGATTTTTTTTTTAGAGATGGGATATCTTAACGAAGATTTAGAAAAAGTCTCACCCTCTCTGTGCACATCGTGATATTCTCTTATTTTCTCCCCTCAGTTCGACGATGAATCATCGTCTTCCTCCTCGACGAATTTTTCTCCGTTTTTCGCGGATGCAACTCGATCAGATCAGCGATGGATATTGGCAATTTTTAACCAGGCCAATGCAACGTCTCTTCGATTCCGCGCCACTCTCCGACTAATTAATGAAAGAGCATCGTCTGATCGCTAACCACGTAGCATGGATTTTAAGTTGATAGACACATACACACACAGATGGCTGACTTTTTTAAGGATTCTTTCCCCTCCTAGATTTTCCTATCCCTTTTTTTCCTTTCTTTTTTTCCTCCATCGACGTGTTTTATTCCTGGATGTATCCCGGTTAGGAAACTTTTTCTTCGTTTCCGTTCGAAAAGATGGTATGCGTCGCGTGTCACGGAGAAAATTAGGGCTTTATAAATTTAGATCCTTTTTTCCAGTCGCGTGTCTGCTTCTTTTTTTCTCCTTTTCTCTTTTTACAAGTTCGGTTTATCGAAGATATATATATATTCAAAATATCACGCTTCGCTTTCGAAGAATACATCTTCAGAATATTAAATTTCTCTTCAAAATTTGCAAGAAAATCTTAAAAGAAAATAATAATTACTTTAACTTGTAATCTCTGTTCGAAATCGGAAGTATTATTCATTCGTTTCCTTAAATATAAAACTTTCGTTAACGTAAGAAAAAGAATAAAAAGCTCTTCTTAAAACCAGAAATCCGTAGTCGCGTGGCAGATTTCTCTGGACCCGTCCCTACAGCACGATGTAGATGCGGCCTTTTAACGTAGCCGTGGGTGAACAAGTGGAAAAGAGACGAAAAGGAGAAAGAAAACGGGCTGGCAGGTTCGGTAGCCGCGTAAACGGGAGAGTAGGGGAGGAGGGGAGCCGACAAAGAGAGGGGAGAGGAGAGGAAAGAGAATAAATAAGAAGTGGTGCTCTCAGAGGCTGCCGATCGTAAATCTGTGGCCGGACCTCATCACGAACCGAATATATTCTTCTCCCTATACTCGACACACTCTTTCTCTCGGAACATATGCATACTATGTTCCTTCCAATTTCTCTTTTTCCCTTTTATCTCTCCCTCAGTGGCGACGCCACTCATCTTTTGTTGCCTACGTTTTCCAACGGCATTTATCTCGTTCCCCCACCACGCTTTTCTACTAAAGTCTTCCGCTAAAACACTCGAGCAAGAAGATTTCGCGTTTCTTCGCGATAGATTTAATTCCTTTGGATTTTTATTTATTTTTTATCTGTTATACTCCGACGAAATTTTTCGAACGTCGATATTTTTCGAACGATTAAATTTATATTAATCGTTGATGATCGATGAATTAAATTCGATTCGAGTATCTTTATTTTTCGCTCCACTTCGCAATTCCTCTTCCTTCTTCCTCCCATATCTTATCCTCATAACCTTCTTTTTCTTACAATATATATGTATATATATGTATATGTGTGTGTGTATCTTCTTTTACATTTCTGTCTACTTTTCTCAGCTCCACGATCGATTCTAAAACTCATACGTTACCCCTCCTTCACTTTCCCTCTTTGCATATCTTTCTTCGCCTGTCTAAATTCCTCTTTATCTTTCACGTTACTTTACAGGCATATATCTCTTTTCTCTTTCTTTCGCACGCGCGCGTACACGCACACATACGCGTACCTCGACCCAGTGTGTTTTCTTTTCTAGCTCCGTGCTGTAGAGGGGCCTTTATCTGGTTTTTTTTGGTTGGCTGCGACTAACGAAAAACGGGGCCTGCGTGCGGGGCCCCAGTAGCCGATTCCCTCGGAAATTGAGTAGCTATAAAATTAATTATTCGCCGTACTTTATCGCCCTCCAGTGGTTGCCTTCCGCCTCGTCCTTCCTTTCCACCCTTCCCTTTCGGCGCGGGCAGCAGAAAGGAACAGGAAACACGTCGAATCTAATGTCGATCTCATCTTGATCATTTTGTAAATTAAATTTTTATGACTTTGATAACGTTTCGAACAACCACGATTATCTTTAACGAGATTATACCACGCGTCCTCTCTCTTTTAAGAAATTTTTTAGCATTTATTTCTTTTATATGCCTGCATTCTGCTGCTTTATTGGCATTGGATTTTTTTCTTTTTCTTTTTTTTGAAAGAAGACGTAATTATCGTGGATATTGTTAAAGAGAATTGCGATTCAAAGGGATTGGATTGAGAAACACTGGGTTAGCAAGGATAGTATTATAGATCTTCGAAACCTCAAACTGCGTTTTACATCATTAACCTGTTCAATTTTGAAAGTTTATTTAGTTTATCTAAATTGTGTCGCAAAAATAATTTCTTCGTGATCGGTTAACAAATTAACTCCTCCCCCCTCCCTTTAGATAATCGATCGAAAAATTCCAAAATAATTTCAATGTATCAATAATTCGCCAAAGTTCTAAATCTAAAACAATTTCGAAATCGAAGCTTCGAAGGGAAAGTCGAAAAGCAGGATCTTCGCGAATTTTATCCGATTCTCGCAAAAGGAAGAAGAGCAAAACGGAGTTTCATCCCATGGAAAACTGAAAAACGCTGGAAAATAAAATTTAATCCCGTTTATCGGAATATATGAAATTGTCGCATCGATTGTTGGAAGCGCGCGTATTACGTGCATTCCTTTTTTTCTTTTCTATTTTTTTTTTTTTTATTTTTTTCCCCGAAAGGTTGAAACGTCCACGTGGAGCACGATCGCGGCGAAATTCACCGCGTCCTTAATGAAGCTCCTTTCCGCGGCTCGGGACGACGTTGCGGAATTAATTAGGGGAGCCGCTCTGGCCCATTTAAGTTTACGACCGTGGGTTTACGTTAATTATTACCGAGAACTAGTTGTAATTAGTCTTTCTCGAATACAAAATATCGGTTACGTGGACGGACAGGGTGGGAGAAGGGGAGGGGTGGGGGGCTCGTAAAAGTTTTTAATGCCGGCGCGCTCAGATTTATTAAAATGCGCGACATTCCCGGAACAAAACTCGAGATTAATACCCTGGTGGGGCTCGGTGTAAAAAAGAAAAAAGAAAAAAAAGGAAAAAAAGTGTTTTTTTTTCGCCGCGTTTTTCTTAATTGCCACCTCTGTTTCGCTCTCGCGCCTCATTCGAGGAGAAAAGGAGAGAAACGAAAGTTGAAATTTTTATAAATAATACGATTCGATTTTCTCGTTGAATGTTGGGGAACGATCGAGCGAAGAATGAACTTCCTGTAGCACTAGCGATGTGGTAATTCGGTGACAGGTGGTTTTCTCTTTTTAACATGGCGCAGTTGTCCGAGTGAAGAGGGGGAGCAGGATCAGAGAAGTAAGCGAACAAGGTAGATTCGATGAAAATATTTCGATCTTCTTTATTTTGTTCTTTGTTTTGCAGAACGTTTATGCAAATTTTATGGAATTTTTTTCGGAGCCAGTTAGATCAGAACTAGAACTATTAGCCTACCGTGTAGTAATACTTAAGTATCCAATATCTAATAATTAAAATGATGTTGTGAAAATAAATAGAAAATACGATTTCCAATTCGTCGAATTTCTATCTGTCGAATGTTAAATAGAAATCTATCTCATTCGCGTACTTTCCTTTTTAAATGCGCGTTTTTCCGCATCATTTTCTTCTGCATACATCGTCACGAGTGTATCCAACTATTCTACTCAATAGAAACCAAAGAAAAAAAATCTGGAATATTCGACTGATCTCGAAAAAGTGGGAGTGATCGCGACCGGAATACCGAAACTAACCTCTCTCTTCCTCTTCCTCCCTCCCCAATCTTATCAAACGAGCGTGGCCACAAAATGCAGCCTGGCATTTGTCAAAACCTTTATTTCACGGGCGAACGAGCGAGCCACATCCTCGAGAACCGCTACGAAACCCGGTTCCTTCCAAAAACGGAACGGGGGAAACACGCGGGCGGAATTCGAATCAGTCGCGCTTCACACCTATAACCACCGTGCCCCTGGAACCTATCTACCACGCCAGACCGCTCCATAACCGAAAGGAAAAATTGGAAGGAAGGAGCCGCTTATTTACGCCGCTATCAGCCACCGATAGACTACGAAAAGAGAAAGAGAGAGAGGTGGTCGAAGGCTGTGCGTGATGTGTGTTTAAGTACACGGTCTGCCCTCCTCGTTTCTATCGGGGGGCCCCTCTATTTCTCATTTTCTCTGCCAGGGGAGGGGTGGCGGAGAGAGAGGTAGTTCGGGTAGTCTCTTGCTCACTTCCTAGGGATGCTGCCCCCGAAAGTCAGGTTCCCATGCTCTCTGCTCTCCCTCTCCTCGTCGCGTACACGGGGAACCGGATCCCTCTCTCTCTGGGCCACGAGGGCCCGGTCTGCCACCTGTCCCTGCGTCTGGAAGGAGCAGCGATGTCTTCCTACATGTTCAACATGCATCGCGCTTCGCCCATTGTCTCTTGTTCCGGCTTCTGCTCTCCTCGTTTTCGTCCTGTTCGCCTCCCCCGTCGACTTTCGGCGGTTCTTTCCTTCCTTTTTTTTCGCCTTCCACCTAACGCGAGTTCGTGAGGTCGTTTTTGCGCTCTCTCTCGTTTTCGGTGGCGGAGGTCAGTGCGTTGGAGGAGTGAACTTCTGTCTGAGTTGGTTGGTTGGTCGGTCGGTCGGTTGGCCTGGGTCAGGGACAGTATGGGTCAACAGTCTTGAGACTCGATTCTAATTTCGATGTTTCGGGAATGTTTCGTTTTATCTATAAGAGATTTTGTATATATAAATTTTATAGTTGAATTTTATAGTTGAGTGAGAATTTCATTTTATTACATTTCTTCCTTCTTCGAAGTTTGGTTTCGATTTTTTCCTTTTTCTTTCTTTTTTGTTTTTGTTTATTTCCAATGTTTCAGTAACCTTAAATCGTTGTATATTAATATATATATTTGAAAAATGTTCAGATCTAGAACAATTGTTCAAATATTTAATGATCTGTCTTATTTTACATTTTCACAAAATGTCGAAGAAGATTCAACGAAAACAATTAACAATGATAGACAATAAAATGAATCAATTTGTTTCGAGTTTGTTTCAAAACCGTTCATTTCGCTCTATCTACTCAAAAAGAAAATAAATAAATAAATAAAAACTGTTCTTCGTTTCGCCTCCCCAGTGAGTTTCGCTTTTTGATCTTTCACATTCTTCCGTGCACAGGTTTAATTAAACTTGCACAGGATGATGTTGTTCACAAGAGGACCAAGTTGAAATTGAATTCCCACTTTTTCTTCGAACAACTCTCTCTCTCTCCCTCTCCCCTCCCTCTCTCCCTCCCTCTCTCTCTCTCTCTCTCAGGCCCTTCGACTTTCATCCTTTGAATCTTGGCGTTATTTTTTCCTCTCCCTTCTTCTTGCGCCTGTAATTTCAGCTCGAGCGTCATCATGATTAAATTGTCCCTCCTCTTATGTGGAAACCGGAGAGAATCGTCACTTGGGATAAGAAAAACTACTATACTTCTCTATACAGATGCGCTTCTTGGTCCTCTGTTCTTCACAAACAACAACTCCTTCGAATAACTTTCGATCTTTCGAGTTGACATACGTGCATCGGATGCGAGTGTAATTAATAAAATATCGATTTATTAATAGGCTTGGAAGGGAATAGAAGAGGAGAGGTTTGCCACAAACCTCTGCGTAGCTTCGCGCCAGATGGAGGGTTATTATATACCTCCTTCGCCCCCTTCTCCTTGTTCCGCATCTCGAGATGTATATTTAACAACGTCGAAAGTTTCGAAAAATATAATTTTTCGCGTGGAAAGTCGCTCGCCATTCTCTTTCTGCCGATTTCGAAAGGAAGTAACAATTTTGACGAGTTTTGAACGGCTGAACTCTAACAAATGTGATCATTTCTCATCCCTCCCTCTCCCCAATGGATCCGGGATAGATCACAGGTTAAGATAGGATTTATTTTTTAAAAATACGCAAGAAACGATTCTTCTTACTTTTACACCAGCCCCCTTCGAAACTAGTTTGCCCATCATTCAACGGCCAACGGCCGATGAATATTTATTCGGGTGATATTTAACGATATCGGCGGTTGAATTTTTAAATCGGCGGCCACGTGTTTTTTAGGAAAAATTGAATTTTATCGGGGCCACGATATTCTTTCTTTGAAACTGATATTGAAATTGACGAGGCGGCCGATGGACGGAAATAACATGTGCGGACAAAAGGCGAGCTTGCGTGGAAACGTATCAGACGTTGGACGATGAAAAATTTAAAAAGATGGCAGAGCTGTGTATATACACTCTGTAGATAAAATAAACGGTAAATCACAGTTAGTCGTGGTCGTGGATCGTTTGGATAATTAATTAAGAGATTAACCGTCGAAGAGTCGGCTTTTGTAAATTTAATCTCGACGCCTGGTATCTCGAACGATACTGCTCGGCGTGCTAACAGCCTTTCTTCTTCGGAGGGAAGTTGAAAAATCGCGTGGAAATTGCATCGGGTTATTTAATTAATTAAATTCTGCTTAAATCTTTTCTCGTTCCCTCTTTTCGTTTGAGAGGAAACGCCTTCTTTTTCTAACAATTTTAAGCGCCGTGCTAAATTTTCATCCCTTTTAATAAACGCTTAATTCTATCGGCCATTTCTCGTGTCGCGTTTGGAATATATTTAAAATCGAAATTGTATATAAATAAAGTAATGGGTTTTGATTGTATCTTTAATTGTCAGATATATGAGAAATGGAATAATTCGATCCTCTTGGTTCACAAAATTATACATTTAAATTTCTATCAATAATCCCTATCTATTCTTCAAATATAATAATTATATATATTTTTTCGCTTTTTAACACCTCTTAAATTTCTCATAAATGTCCAATTATACACAATCACGATCAATCGTACAAATATATCCGATTAGAAATAACAAGGACGAGAGATTAAGGAGTACAATTGTTGGAAAATCGTGGAACAATGATCAAGATACTCGGTGACCGAGATAATAAGTCTATTCTATTCTCAAATATAATGATATATACCATAATTTTTACATTTTCCGTCTTTTAGCGCCAATTTGAATTTTCCATAAATACTCAATCAATATCATACACAATCAGAATCAATCATAATGAAACGAGAGATTAAGAAGTGCATCAATATGAAAGAACTCGTTTCGTGAACGATACACGAACGATCGTTGAAAAATCGTCCAGGAAGAAAATGGTCCAAATGAGCGAGATACCCGGTGTAGACCAGTTGCAACCCTTTGACTGATCGGCGGGGAATGGGCTTCCCTATAAAAATGATCCCTTTGGGCCCCCGGCAGGATTGATTTAGCGAGCTAATGACGAGGCGAGCCAGCCTCCCACACGAGAATCAAGAGGAGGGGGAGGAGGGGTTCGATGGACCCTCTCTCCGCTCCCAAAGGTATTTTTTTACCTGGGCCGGGCCTCCGCCGACATCTGGTCAGATTTTGTTTCACAAAAAAGTCCAGTAGGCCCTTATCAAACACCGAACCCTCCGCAACTTGCGCCTGTGGGAACTTCTCTCCTTCCCCCTCTGTCCTCCTCCACCCTCCTCCTCAGGATGATTGCCTTCTGGAATCATTTTCCGGTGTGTAACACGAGTTATTCTTTGCCCAACCTTGTCTCATCCTCGTCCACATATCGTGGAGAGGGGCGCGTGTGTTTTAATCCGAGTGGCTGGGAAGATTGGAAAGTAATTTGGAGGAAACTGTACGTTGTAAAGGATATGAAATATTGGACGATTTATTTTCACGTCGTGGTGGGAGGAGTGTATAATTTATTTTTGGAAATGATTTATATAGTTGGAGAATCTGTTTAAACTTTTAATCGATAATTAAGTAAACGAATAATTATAGTGATAGTTTGTAACAGTTCATACGAGACGAAATTTTTTTTTGAATTCAGGAAATGTTATAAATTTTCGAAAAAAAGAAAGAAAGAAAGAAAATTATTAAATTATAGCCAAGGTTTTCTCGAAAATATCGTAACGCACAATTCTTAATAATAATTTCGAATGATTCGAATAGATCGCGGGGAAATTTAAGAAAAATAATGGAGAGAGAGATAAAAAAGAGGAAACAAAAAGGGGGTTGCTCCTTTCTTCGAGAGGTAGAATAAAGGAAGTATGAACAAATTAATTTCACCTGCACACAGTAGAAAACTGGGTCGTCGGCAAAGGAAGCCGGTCCGCAGAATTTCCAGTCTCGTTTACCCCGGCACACGCCACCCCTTTTGTCCCGCGGTCGCGTGCACCCCCTGCAAACGTGGTAGATTTTTTTCGCAGAAAAGAGGCTAGGACGCGTGCAAACAGAAAACCTTGGCGCACGTTCCTTCACGAATCACGGGGCACGCGTGTGAAGCCTTCTGCGCTTCTCTCCCTCCAATTTTTTTTCTTTTTTTTTTTTTTCATCTCCAACCCTCCACGTAACCGATGGATTTTGTCAGAAATTCGGAAATCCAGGGGACTCTTCCCCTTCCGGGTTCCTCTACACGTTTTCATCATCTCTACTTTCTCTCTCTCTCTCTCTCTCTTTTGGTTCTGGTCCACCTTTCCCTGGATCGAAAAAAAAAATCACGCAGCTTCCTTCCACGCGCCACATGGTACTTTGTCGTTTCTTTTTTTTTCTTTTTTTTTTTTTGGACGTTCACCACCCCACGTCTCCTTATTTTCCACCCCTCGATTCGGACCCCTTTGTACGATGGGCCCTGCCCAGCGTCCGGCAACGTTCGTTTTTTTCTCTCTTTCTCTCTCCGCTCTTCCACCTATGGAAGTCTGTACCAATTTCACCCCAGAAGGGATGGTAGATGGACGATAGAGAAAAAAAAGTTCATTGAAAATTTGCCTAACCGTCGAAGGATCGTCACAATGGAAATGTGACGTGGACGTTCCAATGGTTTTTCGACGTGAAAAACGGTGGGTCGAATGGTGATTAGATTTCTTCTTAAGGGGGGAGGGGGAAATCTTTTCTCGAATGGAAGGTTAAGGAGAAAGATCGTTGACACATTTCCGAGAAGAGTATATTTCTGAGAATAATTTCCAGATTCTCGAATTTTTAATTTTAAATTATTTCGAAAAATTATATACATATATATATATATCAGTTTCGGGATTGAAGGTGGACGATTTAAAAATTCGTTTCTTTTTTTCCTCTCCCCCTCCACCTGCAACTTTCCAATTCTCCATCCGAAGGAGTTTCCTGGTAAGAAACGACCCAGTTAACAGGGAGTTGATGCAGGAAGTTCTCGTGTGCGTGGCGAAATTAATTAACTTTCCCGGCCGGCTCTATATTTGCTTTTTAAAAATACCTGGGAAAATTATCTTCTCTTTCCCTCTATTCTGAAATTCCGCGTTCCTTCTTTTAACTTTTATTCGGAGGGGAGCAGGGAAGAAGGGGAAAGGGGAAGGAAGAAAACTGAAGAAGAAGAGAAAAAGAAATAATCTGCGAAACAATGCCCTCTTAAAATGTACTTCCATAAAGATTAAGCAGCTTCCTCTCAGAGGGTTAATCATCCCTCTTTCATCCTCGGCTATATAATTCAGAAAAATTCTTTTCTCCCCCCCCAAAGTCGATATCCTTTCGCTCGAACAGCGTTAACCTAGTAGAATGAAATCGTTTGTCGGCCTCCAACCGTCCCCTTCATCGACATATATTGTCCCTCTTTCAATTTTACACTTCTTCTGTCCTCCAATATATTCACACCCTTACCGTCGAATTAATGATTTCAAAACCAACCAATGATTTCTGATTTCTCGGGCACGTACGTCCCGAAACGAATCTAATTCAAGATATAAGCTCGGATACAGACAAGAAACGTTCGATAACAAAGATATTGTCGAACGAATGTAAAAACGGGACTTTTCGATTCCGTTCACGCGCATGCGCGAACATTTCCCGGAAAATCCGCTTTTCGCAAGAGGCGGCGACAGTTTTTTCGCGGCTATTATGCGCCCGTCCCGATTTCATCGTTCGACCAAGGGTGCGCGTGGATTTTTGACAGGAGGGCCAGGCCTCAATGGGAAATTTGCACGGCTAAACGGATTACAGATGTTTTCGTGCGTTTGGTTACAATGGGAAGTCGACTCGAGCCGATTCCTTGATTCGGGATGAATCGAGAATCTTTCCTCCGCTTCTCTCGTCTGCTGACGCGCCAGGGATGGACGTTGCCGAATCATTCGCCTGGCGTATGTCATCTCTTCCTCGAAAATTTCTTAAACGGCCTTCTTCATCTCGTTTATTTTCCCCTGTGATTGTTCCTTGGGGGACGAGATACGGGGTATGGAATATTTTTAATAATTCGAGGAAAGAGAGATAAGAGAGAACGTAATATCAGAAAGATGAGAATTATTTACAAGATTTATTATTTTATCGTGAATATAGGAATATCGTATATTCCTTTAAATTAAATTCATAACGAAAGTATGCGTTCCATTATCCGTTATTTTTCGTTTTAAAATTTAACGTATAAAATTTTCGGTTCGTTTATCCTTTTTTTTTTTTTTGGTAAATGTGCAGTGTTTCTATATTTTATAGAGTACTCAGTCGAGGTTGTCCGTATTTTTTAAAGATGCATATGGAAAAATGAAAAGGGACATTATTTTTAAGCAAAGTAGCTGCGGCACTGTTGATGCACGCCGACTTCCTTCGTGGTGGACGAATCGCGTCGTCGAGAGACATTCAGAACATCTCACAGGGGTTTGAATAATCCATGGCTTAATGCCGCGTAAACGTCGACCGTTTTTCCATTTTTCTCGCCGCTTTTTATTATTCCCTTTCACCGACTTTCCGCCATCATCCCTCTAGCACGTGGCCTCTTGCTAGAGATCGATTCTCCCAGCATTTCCTCATAATAGGGACCTTCCGTGTTTTGATTCCACCCTGTTTCCTCGATATTAATCGAGCCACGGTGAACCTCGACACACTGAGCTTGCACATTCCTTTTTTTTTTCTTTCTTTCTTCCTTTTCTTATTATTCCTTGTGGCGCGTGCACTATTTTAAGATACGCGAGTGTGCCGTTTGTGAAAAGTTTGTGAAACGAACGGGCAAAAAATATCGATCCACTTGTCTCGTGACGAAATAAATAACAGACAAACGTACATTTCTATTCACTCTCACGAGATTTCTCCCAAGTATTAAAGTATTAAAGTAAATTCCACAAAAATTTTGAAGAATATCAAGTATCGAGAAGAGATTAGAATTTTGAAATTAAGGGGAGCCATCCTCCCTTTCGTTTTCGACAACATCTGAAGCGACGAAGTAACGAGAAAAGAGAAGAAGCTTTCCAATGGAAGCTGAGATATTGACAACTTGTATCTCTCTCTTTCTCTCTTCCCCTCTCTCTCTCTTCCCGGATAATCTCGTTACGGGAATGGTTCGGCACTTGCGCCCCCTGACCAACCACCCCCCTCCACAACTCCATTTTCACCTTACACACAGCCTGTTGGCGAAATCCCTTTTCCAAACATCTGCATTTCACGTGGCCAGTATCTTCGGATCCGTTTCCAAAGCTGCCCTCTTTAAACAGGGTTCTGCATCGGCCACGAGATCGAAACGTGGGGGTGGTGGTGGTGGTGGTGGTGGTGGTGAGTACTACGAATACTATATACATGTATACTATATCCTAATTAAAATGTCCTCTATGTTGGCTTCGAAAATTTTTGTGAATAAAATTCTCGTGTGAATTTAGATTTACGATCAGATTATTTAAAAGGGATTTTTTTTTTTTATTTAAATTTTAAGTATTTCGATAAAGTTTTAATGCTAGGACATTTTAATTTCGAATAATTTAAAATTTAAAGTATTTTATATGCGTTAAAAACGGACGTGTTCTACGAATCGGAGTTTTGAGATTGTTCGATACTTCGATGCTTCGTTTTATATATATATATTTTCCACGATTTTTTAATGACAGAATATTTTGTATCATTTTTTTTTTTTTTTGCCTCCTGTTGAACGATCATTAATGAAGAAATATTATTACGAGGTTTTGGTCGAATTTAATAAAAAATAATAATAATAATAATAATAATAATAATAATAAAAATAAAAAAACAAAAAAAAACAAAAAAAGGGATGAAAATGCCGCGGTTGTTGCGATTTTACGGTGATATTACGTTACAGTAGTATCGAATTGCGAAGATAGTGTTCTGTTGGTTCGGTTTCAATTTTTTTAATGCGAAACGTGTGTACGAAAAATTGATCATTCGTGGATGTATTACGCATATATGACAAACTTTTTTTTTTTTTTTATATTCGATTTCTACTTCCAACGTATAGAGAAAAAAGAATATTTCGCGAATATGGTTTCCGTGTGACAAATTCAATCAACTGTGAACTTATATCTTCATTAAACTTTAACCTCGAAATCAGAGAAGAATCCAATGAAGAAGTAAACAAACAAATAAATAAAATAAGAAACCTGATTACAAATCTGATTAAAATTAATCTTGAAACGCTCGATAAACGCGCGATCACGATTTTTAAACAAATCATCCCGCATATCGCGTTCTCTCTGTGCCGCTATTCCCCCTCCCCCCATTTCGACAAAGAGAAAATGTCGCAGGGTTTAGAGATCGTTTCCACTGTTGGGGCACCGTCTCAATGACCGAGACGAAACGGGGAAAAAGGACCAGCAATGGAAAACATTGGTCTCGAAAGGGGGACAGGTCAAGGAAGAAGACATCGAGGCGATCCGTGCACTTGTCGCGCGAGCCATGTTTGGAACAGGGCCTGCCCAGTCCCAAAACACGGTCCTCGTCTCGGCCACCTCCGAAAAATCCCCGAATGGACGAGATCAAACGTGCCGTAAGGTCCAGTTTCTCTCCTCCTCTTCTTTCTCGGTCGCCTTCTTCGTGTTTGTTTGCTTGTTTGTTTGCTGACTCGGATCATTGGGCCTTTCTCGGAGAAACCGTGCCGTGTTTCCTTCCAGTCTTTCTCCGGTCTCGTGGAAAAAGAAAAAAATGAAAGAAAGAAAGAAGAATTTTATTTTTGAAAGAGTTGGTACACGGATAAAGTTATCATATTCTCTCTCTCTCTCTCTCTCTCTCTCTCTCTCTCTCTCTCTCTCTCTCTCTCTCTCTCTCTCTCTCTCTCTCTCTCTCTCTCTCTCTCTCTCTCTCTCTTTCTCTCTCTCTCTCTCTCTCTCTCTCTCGATTTTCCGTCTCGTGTGGATCGCGTATCGATGATATATAAAAATTGTTTTATATGATGTTGGAAAGTGATTAAAGTGTATACGTGATTGGAAATACAAAAGAAAGTTGCGGTGATCAGCGTTATCGGATTTTCAAACACGTTAAATATAACACGGGAGCAAAGAAAAAAAAAAAGAAAGAAATAAATAAACAAAGATAAATTCTATTAAACTTGATCCACACGCGTCGCATAATAATCGAGACGATTTTTTGTTCCCCCTTAATTCAGCGAATAAGAATCTAATTTCCGCGTTTTTCCGTGGAATTTCATCGAAGAAAATTTATCAAAATAATATTTCTCCTCTCTATCCTTTCCATCCTCGTTCCTCTTTCTTCCTCTTTTCCAAAACTTTCCCCTATATCTCTTCGTATATACTACCGCAATCCTTTCGTACCGTACCACTTCCTTCCTATTTTCTATTTTCTATCCCTTAACTGATTACCCCATAAACTGATTAATCGACTCGACTTCGACTGAAAATCCATCCGAAAAAAAAAGGAAAGAAGAAGAAAACTGGGAAAATTTTCTACAGAACAGAACGGAGGGGGAGGAGGAGACACACTTTTCCACGCGATTGTTCCTCTACCGTCACGAAGGGAGGAGGGGGAGTGGGTTCCTGAAAAGGAATCAAAGACTCGATCGAGGGAGGGGGAGGAAAAAGGATCGATCGCCTCACCCCCGAATCCGTTCCTTTTTGATATTCTCCTCCCGTCGCACCTCGGCTTCCTCGCGAGGCGTGTGCGTGCGTGTGTGGAAAGGGTAGCGATAGGGGTTGTTTGCGGGGCCCGGTTGCATTGTCGCGCGAACCAATTTGGGTATTGAACTGCAATCGAGAAAAAAAGGGAGGGGAAAGGGGGGAAGAGGGGGGCCTTCCCATTGGCCCTGGCTGTTGTGCGTGCGTATACAGATCGGCCACGATAGCATTGTCGGCGGTATTGAGCCATCAAAATATTAAGGGTGGCGCGCGCTCTCGCAGGTGCATCGATTTTCCTCTTCCCTTTCTTTCTCCCGTCTCCTCTTTCTTTTTTATCCTCCACCCTTCTCCCTCCCCACGGCTCCATTGTGGGGACGTGTTTCTTCACGCCGCGAGAGAGAGGGAGGGAGGGGAAAAAGGGGTTCCACCATCGATTGATCGCGCCTCGTTATTCCAGCGATCGATTTCGAATCCCCCCTTCCTGCCACTCTCGAGGGTTCTTCCGCGAGGCTCGACTTTTGACCAAGCCGCGGCTTGGATTTCATTGATGAATTTGAAGAGCGATCGACAGGGTGGGTTTTGGAATAACGATGGAATAAATTAATCGGTTTTTTTTTATCTCGTCGAATCATAAGTGATATATATTTAAGATATATTGATTTGTATAAAAAGCTATAAAGTTTGGAAAGCGTGCTTTTTGCGATGTTGCTTTATTAAAGGGAAATGGGATGATACGAAGAGGAAAGAATGAGAAGTATCTTAAGGAGGAATGAAAGGAGAGAAGTAGGGGATTAAATTATTAGAAGGAGGGAAAAGTGTGAGAGTCGGGGAAAAGATTTTGCACCCTCGTGGGATTGAGTCGCGCGCCAAGGAACGTGTTGAGTTATTGTTAAGGAAGGGTGGCAATCGGGTGTCGATCGGAGGCCGCGTGAAGAAAGGGAAAGAAAAGGGGAAAGTTAGGCAAAATCGATCGATAAATACGATCAATGGGTCCCGTCGAAACCCTTTCCTTACACGTCGAATCGGGGAGGAAGGGAAAAACACAATCGGGGCGACGAGGTAGCGGTGAAACTGGTGCACTTGCCGATGATGGATCATTTCCTGATTAATTTTCATCACAATAGGCTATCCTGCTCTTCGTCTTCCTATTATTCAAAGAAGGAACAAAACGGTTCCTCGTTCCAATTACAAAGTGATCTTCCTGAAATATTTATCGCCTTTCATAAATTCACGGAAAGGAACGACTTCTTCTTTCTTTCTTTCTTTCTTTCTTTCTTTTAGAAAATTGCAACGAATCGTACTTTCTCTATTTCAAAAAAGATAAAAAATTCCAACCAATCGTTGGAATTTCAACCATAGTAATAAGTTGCAACGAACTGAAACTTCGCTCTATCGATTAAAATTCCAAAAATAAGATTTCCATCATCCATCCAAAGAGCGTTTCCATAAAGCGATCTTAAAAACCGATCGACAAAAACTTCCCTCAACTTCCCTTGATTCATTCAACTTCCCCCGGAACGAACAAACAAAAATTCTAAAGTCCAGGATGGAAGCCTCGGCGAGGTTTGTCGGTCACCTGGCCAACAGTGACGTCACGAGAAAACACGCCGGACAGGAGGAACCCCCCACGGGTTCCCATGACCCCCGTCGACCCCGTGGTTAAGGTGTTCCTCGAGAGGACTCTCCTTCGGGTTGACCTTGTCCAGAGGTCGCGCATATGTTCCAATCTAGGCGGACTTCCTCCACGAAGACGAGATTTTTCCCAAAAACTGGCTACCCCACCCCTCCACCCCTCATCTCCTCAGGGGTATTGAGATAATCATACCCTCTTCCGTGGTTTTTCGTTTCGTTTCAGGGAGAATTCTCGAATTCTTTTTCTCACAGTCCCGACGTGAATCGGCCGTTTCGTCACCGTGATCGAGCGTTTTAGCAAAAAAATTTAGGAAGGGAATCGTTGGTGACACTGCACCGTCACCCCTCCACGTGGATCGTTACGGGACAGTTTTTGGAAAAACGGATATTTTATCGGGAGGACCACATTTACCATTTGGAGTCATGGCACGTGCTATCCCCCAGTTTTTCGATACGCGATTGGAGAGAATTTTTGTCAAGGTGAATTTAGGGGGTGAGGATATCGAGCACACCTTTCAGATGGTTTTTCGATGGAATTTCATCGATCTTGGAAAAAGATTTCGATATTAATTTTTAAAATCCGAAGAAGAGGAGGATTCCTTCGAGAAGACTCGAATTGAAGGAATTTTCGTTAAGGAGTTGGAAGTTGTGGATATCCTAAAATATCCTTGGAGTGATTTTCAATTCGGCTTCTTTTTTTGGGAAAAGATTTTAACAAGAAAGATTCGAAGATTCTTTTATTTTAATAATATATACCACGCCATAAATATTGTACAACGAATTTAAGTTGTACGCAGCCGGACACCATAAGAGCAGGGCTTTCTGGAAGGATTCGACCACCTTTTTTTTTCAACACCGGTGTGTCCAAATATTATTCGTAACGGCGCACGACAAATTACCCACTCGTCGGTGAATCTTTTTTTTCTCCCCCCGCCCGCCTTCATCCAGTCATTACGAACCATTCCGGGCCCCAATCCTGCCCAATTTTTTGCGGAAGCTGAAGATTCTCGAAAATCAAGCATATCCGTGCTTCCCTTCGCTCCATAACTCGTCAACATTCCGAGGTGACAATTCGTCGGGTCCTCCTCGGTTGACACGGCACGTCCACGCAGATTGAACCTAAACCTAGCCTGAAATAGAGGAGAACAAAACAAAAAAAATAGAGGAGACAAAGAAAAAGAGAGAGAGAGAGGGCAGAGAAGTAAGTCCATGGAGTAAGTTGATAGCAAAAAAATGTGGAAGAGAAAAGAAACGGCCGAGTCGAGAAAGGGTTGACTGGGATTCACTGGGAGCAAGGTGGGGGTGGCAATAACAAGGAAAGGGTTATTTCCAATGTTTATGGCTACAAATTTTCACTTTAACACAGAGTTTCCTTCCGTCTCTCCCTTTCCCTCTTTTTTTTTTTTTCCTCTTCCTTTTCGTTTCTTCCTCTCGTTTTTTTTCTCTTCCTCTTATTCCGGTTTTAATCCTTTCCTAGGTCGGTGGAAAAAAAAAGAAGAAAAAAAAAGAAGGGGCATTATGGGGCCCGTTTGAACGCGCGAGCGGATTATCCTGTTATAAGCCAGGATTTCCAGAAGTTCCTTTCACCCCTTTCGCCTTGTATACACTGTTTGGACGGTAAAACTTTATTGGGGCCTTGAAAATTGACGGACCTTCTCGCGTAATTACGCCCTTCACGAGATTATGCTCGAGGGATGAGGATTCGGGCACGTGCTGAAGGATTCTTCTTTTTCCTTTTTTTTTTTTTTTAAGAAGTCATACGACTGTAACGAGATTCGAGAATTTTTCTTTGTGATTCTCTTCTCTCTTTTCTTTTCTTCTTTTTTTTTTTCTTTTGGTAGATCATGTTCGAGATTTTTGGTAAATCGAACACACGACGGTCTAGCGAGCAATTTCAATTATCATTTTCAATCATTTGATTATTTCGGTACGAAACGATCGTATGCAACTTTACAAATTAAATTTAATTTTAATTATTTCATATAATTGGTAGACGGTATATTTTGTAGAGAAAAAAAAGAATACATCGTACTAATTTGCTAATTGAATAATTTCAACGTTGGTTCAAATGGTTTAGAAAAAAATTCACTCGTTAAGAGATTAATTTTCTACGTGGTTAAAGCAAGCCGGAATTCGAGGGTATACCTTTCCGGGTGTAGATACGTTCTTTAGAATTTTTATAGTTGATTCACAGGGTGAAGTTGAACTGTTCAAGTTTCTCTGCAACATTTTTTTATTAGGGGAACGAAGTGGCGTTTAATTATTCGTTTTACAAAAAAGGCCGGGATTGGTGTTTCAAAGGGTGTTTCGCTCGGAATTTTTCGTTACAGAGGGAGAAGCGGCTGTCAGTCTTGAGAGCTTCCCCGTGTTAGTTTCCACCTTGTGCAGCTTCAACCAGCTTTTGCCAAACGGAAAGAAACTTCCTCCACGGTTACTTCCCTTACAGCCTCCCTTTCTTTCAATCTTCTCTCCCGGCAAAATAATTAAACTTCGACACCGATGAAAAAATTAAAAGAAAAAAAAAAAGAAAACAGGGGAAGAGAAATAAAATTATTTATTCTCTCTGATCCAAACCATCTATCCGTCAACTTTCGACTTAGAAATTTCTATAAAAATTAGATCCGATTGAATCCAATTTTTAGCTGCCTAATTTTAACGTTTAAAGGAGGGCGGATCACAAATCGAAAATGAAAAATTAATCAATTTCGATAAAGCGAGGAAAAAGAAGAATAAGAAACAAGGATGAAAAAGTCGATCCAAGTCGAACTCGAACTTATTAGCGAGCTCTATTCACGGAGAGAAGAAAAAAAGGAAAGAATTCGTGGTCGTGCATGAGGCACGGTCACGGCTTGACAACCTCGTCACGAAATCCTCAACAACAACAACAACAACAACAACGACAACGACAACGCCACTCGACCCAAACTTTGGTCTCGTTTCCTTTTTTTTCTTTTTCTTTTTTTTCTTCTTCTTTCCTCGAATTCGGCCCACGCCCGGACGAATTAGGGACGCGCGTCAAACCGTGGCGGGGCCCGGCTCCTTTCGAATTCGTGACACCCGGTATTGAGCAACACCGGGACAGATCGGATGGGACGCGTTACAACAGTTTTTCTATTCCGCCCAGCGAGCTAAATGTTGCGCCCGGAGAACCGCTCGAGATTGCTTGGCCGAGTGGAAGAGGGGAGAGAGGGGGGACGAGGTTTAGGTGTCGTGATTGGACGACGATTTTTAGCTTTTATTCGGGTTGCTATGAAATCGTGGAAGGCCCTCCCGCTTATCTATGCTCTTATTCATCTCCTTTTCCTTTTTTTCGAATTTTCCTCCACCGGATTTCTGAAACGATTGAAACAAGCACAATTTCCTTTATACGAGTCTTTTTATTAGGTTTCCGAATCCCGATCACCCTCCCGATTATTTCTTCCGCTTTCTATTTTTTAACTTCGTAGCTTCGAATTCGTTATTCGAGTGAAAATTTAATAGTGGATTTGATGGATTCGCTATTAATCTCTATTAAACTCGATCTACGTCTCCTTTCCCACTGTACACCTTTCTCCAATCGAATTCTTCGGATCTGACGATCCCACGGAAGGGAGAAGAGGGGGAGGGGGAGGGGAAAGGGGAAGGAGAAGGAGTCGACCAAGAAAAATCGCAAATTAAGTCAGCCCTTTGATCTCGACCCGTGACGAAACTTTTCCGCGGCGGAAAAAACGTCACGATCCTCGTCCACGATTCCCCCCCTCTCTCCCTTTCGCGGCTATCATTAATCTCCGCGGTTAAGTGGAGTGGAGCCGTGAAAATATTTGCATATCGGGTTACAGGCGCAAGCGTTTTCAGCCGGTTTGATCGATCGACGACGAACCGTCCCCCGGGGAAAAAAAGGGGGGACGGTCCAGAGATAGGCCGAAGAGAGATCCAAGTAGGGTAGGGGAAGAGAAGAGAGACGTACGTACGCAATCGTCGTGGAAAATCGTCTCGAGGTTTGATCTGGATCGAAGGAGGGAAGGGTCTATCTCTCTCTCTCTCTCTCGTTTGATCATTGTCATTCAAAAAAAACCGATTCCAAACACGGTAGTACGAGGATAGGACGGTTGAAATTAGGGCGGCCCTTTGCCTTCCGCTTCGACGTGGCCCCTGGTCTTCGCCTGGTTTCGACCCTTGGACAAAAGTTGAGGCCAACCAGACCAGGGCCTCGTACAGGCAGGCGGATAGATAGGAGTTTAAACAGGACTCCAAGTCCCGAAATCGCGTTAAAGAAACAGGGAGGGGGAGGGGGAAAGAAAAGAGGAGAAAAAGCTGGACGAGAAGGAGAGAGACTGGACCGTATGCAGATGACAGAGGCATAGATGCGAGGAAAAATCCGGTTTTTTTGGGGTAGCGGGATCGGTAGCGAGAAGGGTGACCGTTTTCGCGGTGATCGGTATTATTCGTAGAGTGAGCTCAATGAAGACGAAGAAGAAGATGGTTTGGACCTTTAACCACCTTCTTTTTTCAACGATTTTTCAACGATCGAGGCTAGGGTTCTGAAGAATTGGATGGGTAATTCGTTTGTCGAAGTCAACGATTCAAAAGTGTGTTAGTAGTTAATAAGAGAGTTAAGATTTCTTAATGGAATGGGATACAGATTGAAGATAAGCTACTTAAAGAGATTCTTTTTTTTATTTTATTTCCAGGTTAAATAATTTTACATTTTTATAATGTCCGATAATTTCTATTACAAGTTGTACGGATAAATAAAGGCCTGCGATTATTAAATTGCATTATTTTTCCTAAACTCGCGGGCGCTCGTTAACTCTCGTATCAAAACAAAGTGAACGTGTTTACGTGGACGGTAATCGAGAGCAAATTACGAAGTAATCGGCCCAATTATCCGCCAGAACGGGGTCCTTGAATCCACTCCACTCCGTTTCCAAGATTTCATTTTACAGAACGCTGCCACTTTCCATTGCGTAAGCTCTAGCGCGAAACGCGTTAACGTGTTGTTTAGCCTCGATCGGTGGAATATCGGCGGATTTAACCAGAAAACCGCGAGACACGGCCACGTTTCCTCCGGATATCCATCGGCATTGTCGATTTCTCACGCACGAGCGCCACCGGTGCCGTGGCAAAAACAATGGCGGCCGCTTCGGGCACCACCTCGCCGATTTCACCGGTCATTATCCACGAGCACGTCCACGCAACTCGTCACGAGGCAGCTCTTTGAAGACGCGGGCTCGGAGACAATCCGTGGTGATCCGTGGAGCTGGACTTTCGACGACAAAACGGCCACGATCCACGCTCCGCTGATTTTCGGTATTGGAAGTGAGGTTAGGCCCCTGCCCGTTTCGCTTTGCCCGGCCACGCTTCATCGCTCCTAATCGTAATAAAACGTGCCAAGGTGTCTACTCTCGCGCAACTTCGATCTCTATCTCCTCTTTTTTCTCTCTCTCTCCCCCTCCCTCTCTTCCACTTTTCCTCCCTTTTCTTCGCCACGTTCTGCCACTCCATCCGTTATTATCGGACGGAGGATCGCCGAAAAGGAGGATCTCGTCGCTTTCTCGCGGAACAATCGCTCCAAGAGGATTCCTGGTGAGAAACGCGGGACCATATGGCAGCCCTCTTGAAAATCACCCGTGTGCACTACTCGCGCATCATCCTCCAAAGAAGGAGCCAGATAATTATCGTGAAAACGACACGTGAAAAGCGGTTAAGACTTTCTGCTGGCCTTTCTGCAAAGAGCGAGCGCTATCCTCTTCTGGCTGCGATACAAGCTTTTTCCACCAAACTTTAAAGCCGCGTCGAAATTGAATTACACTGCCACTTCGCGTATTGGAAATACCGTTTTCGACTAGCCTAGTGTTGCTCTCTGTTTGAATAGTGGAACGAGTAGGATGGAAATTCCGTGGATTTTTACAACGTGAGGGGAAGGGATGGGGTTGGAAAGGATTATTCGATGATAAATTATAATTTCTCACCGAGATGTTTTCAACTTCTTATCGAATCGAGTGTAGGACGAACGGATCTCGAGTATTTTTGTTCGATCTGTGTGCAACAAGCCTCTGCAGTAACAGTGAATTTACAATTGGATCGTGACGAGTGTTTCAAAATTCCAACTTACTGGCACGATAGATCTCTGACGGATCTTTATTAAATATCGATGCTACACGAAATACTTCGATCCACGAGTCACGTACGATCGTTGAAACAATGGAAAAGGGATGTTGAAAGCGTTACCCTCGCTTTCCCGTTAATGTCGTGAGGGCGAGACGATGACGATTAAACGCGATGGAAATTACGCCAGATGTCATTCACCATAAACAGTGATTCTTAGGGGAGGAGGAAGGGAAAAAATGGGAATAAAAAACGTATCCATCGGGAAAAATCAAATATCCATCCCTCGAGTGATTTCGATCTCTCCCTCCTAGCGAAACGTCCACTAGTCACCCTCGCACTGGTTTGACCCCCCCCCCCCTCCCCATCTCCTCCCTCCCACTCTCCTTCCATGAAACAGGAAGAGAAACATGGAGCCGGTGAAAAAGAAAAAAAAAAAGAAAAAAAAAGATGGAAGGAAAGGGGAGGGTAGGGAAAAAAGACACAGGGGTGGAAGAACGTTGCAAAAAAGTCGGTCAACCGCAGATAGCGCGAAGGGGGAGGAGGAAGGGGGGAGGGAAGGACGAATTGAGTCGTCGTCGTAGTGCGTTTAGCGGGGAAGGAGAAAAAAGAAAAGTGGTTGGGGGAGAAAGAAAGGAGGGAGGGGAAAAAAGGGAGAGAGAAAGAGAGAGAAATTGTGCGGCATCGCACAGTTTTTCTCAATGGCGCCAGAAACATCCTTGCTTCTTCTTTTCTTTTCGGGGAAAAAAAAAAGAAATAAAGAATTCTTCTTCCTCTTTTCCCCCCTCCTCCTCTCTCTTTTTAATCCTCGCCGTGAAGAATAAAGAGAAAAAATAAGAGGAAAAAGGGGAATCTGATTCGAAACGAAGGATTAAACGAAGATTCATCTTGAGCTTGACAATCATCCGTTGGATGCAAAGGAAACGGAAAAATGGCAGACGAGAACGAGGAGAGGATGGAGAGGAATCGGATGGACAAGTTGAGAGGTTTTCGACAAATTTCCTGTTCTCGAGCGTGTGATACTCGCGTTTAAGGGAAACCACGTGGTCGGCCGTGACGCGGGAAGCTTAGAGGGAAGTTGGCTGGATCGAGGGTTGGAACGATGCGTCATTTTGCGCCCAGGTGGATTCTTACGCGCGGAAAAGAACAGAAGGTCGAGGCTCTTATGACGATGCGATTTTCTCGGGGTAGATCCACGACGAAATTCGAGTTGACTACGGTTCCCCCGTCCTTCTTGCTGGTTGCGCAACGAGAAGAAGAAAAAGAAAAAGAGGAGGAGATAAAGTTTGAAAGTTTTTCACTACAGTTTACACGGTGATAATATTTTCTCAACCGCTGATGAAATTACGAAATCTCCAATTTATTCGATTTTTTCGATCCTTTCTTAAAAATGTGTGTTTTTTTTTTTTTTTTTTTTTTTGAAAGATCACGTGAATAATGTGCGTTTCGGACGCGAGATAAAAATTCGGCGTCTGTCAATACGTGAGAGGATAAATATACCTCGAACGAGACTGTGTCTTTAAATAGAATTTATTAAGAATCCTTTGCATATCTTCTGACACATCAATAAGAGAATATCATTGAATATTCACAAAATAAACGGTATTTTTTGACATTGATTGCGGTAGGTCATCGGAGGATCCTCTCCATTCACGCTCGATCACTTTTTTTCTGCGAAAGAGAGAGAAAGAGAGAATAGAAAATTTCTCTTCGGAAGCAAAATCAAAGATCTATTGAGAACATATATTTATACATCTCGTAGATAAATAGTTTTCTCGATTCGTTTCCCCTTTCAAAGCGACACTTATCGGTGTTTCGAGAAACAGAGAATCGGTTGTAGAATAGTGGACGATAAGCGTGAAAGCAAGAAAGGGAAAGAGAGGGAGAGGGAGAGATCTGTGCTCGTTAGATCGTCGTTGCATCGAAAAATGTTGTAAACGAGCTGCCGGATTACGCGGCGGATGAAGGAGGGCTCGTATCTTAGGCGTATCTTGAGACGTCTAAAAACGAGTGACACGAAACGAGGGACCGACTGAGAGGCCTGGAAGACAAAGGCCAATGGACGGAAGAAGGGAAACCGAGAGGGCACGTGAACTCGTGAATTCAGATCGGCATTGCCTGCGAATTTCGATGCAGAAGTTAAACAGAATTTGTCCGAGGGAACAGGTTCCTCGCATTGGAGACCATTTTTAGCCGATGACACAATGGGTATCGATCTGTTCGGAGTAATTTTTCCCATCTCTTTTTATCTTGTAAAATGTCTGATGTTAAAGGTTAAAGGGTGAGTATTAATCATCAAAAATTGTTGCGTAAAAATAACAATATTAAAAAAAAGAAAAAAAAGAGAGGAAAGAAAAAAACGTGAATGGAAGAACTTTGGACAAAGAGAACAGGAAATTTATTACTACACAAATCAAGGAATGTAGACACGTTCACCTTTAATGGATTAAATTTGGCTGAAAAATGGTATCCAAAGCTTAACGTGGCTCACGTTTGAGAAACATCGCGGGGGCGGGAAATCTTGGTAGGGTTCGTCCGATAAAATAAAATAGACAAAGGTGGTCGTAGTCATGGCTCTTTAATTAACCCCCTTTTGTTTAAACAATATCAATTTTACCACGAAGTCGTTCTCCAGACCCAATATTGACTCGTCCTCCCTCCCTCCTTCCCCCAAAAGTAATCGTATCGTTCTGTATCCCGAAATCGGATCCCGAATTTTTTAAAACTACATTCAACCATCTGCGGTCTACTACTTGTAGGGGAAGGATATAGATTCAAAATAATCCAAGAAAATCATAAGGAATTCTTCAATGTATATATACCGAGTGTATATAGTAAATCTTTCTTCTTCAAAAAAAGAAAATGCGGAAAGTTGCAAAAAGTTGTATTTTAAAAAAACGACACTTAATCTCTCTAAAGGAAACTTCCTCGACAACTTTTTTTTCCAAAAGAAAATAATCAAAGTTAGAGGAAAGAATCTCTGAAAGTCCCGAGAAATTAAAACACAAGATTCCCTTAGATCTTCGTTATCAGCCTAATCACCGTCGTCGAACTATCTCGAAAAAAAAGGGACGAAAAAAATTAGAGAGAAAGAGAGAGAGAGAGAGAGAAGAATCACAAGAAAGAGTAGAGAGGGGAAAAAAGCGAACGAGAGGGTAGAAAAAGGCGATATCGTCAGCTCGAAATCCTTTCACCGGCTCTTCCCCTTTCCCCTCCTCTCTCCCCTTCCATACACGTAATACGTATATGCGTACAGAGGGAATGAAAAAAAAGAGACGCGAAAAAAAGACGCCGGGAGAGAGAGAAAGAAGAAGGAGATTTTCAAGCAACAGAAGAACCCTGCACCCGAACAAAATAGACGCTTCGTCTCCGAGGCGAGGGTAAAAGAGACAGAGAGAAAAAGAGCGGCTAGAACGAGGAATATGGCAGGGGGAAGGGGGGGAGGGATACGCGATAGAGACGAGGATACCCTCGTGGCTAGAGTAAGGAAAAAAAAGAGAAGAAAGAGGAGGGAAGAGAAACAGCGAGGGAGAGAGAGCGAGAGGAATGGAGCGGAGCATACGGAGGACGCGATATGCCCGCTTAATTATCCCTCCCTGCCCCTCGCACGTATGCGCCTAGCCTATGTCCCTCTCGCTCCTTCTTCGTCGCACCTCCGCTCGTTCTTCGTCCCTCGCACAGTTTCTCTCCTCACCACCGCGTCGTGTTCCGTCGACGTTCTAGCTGCTACTACTACTACTACTACTACTACACTACTACACTACTACTACTACTACTACTACTACGTAGAGGAGAGCGAGAAGCGTGTGGAGCGGTGGTGGGGGACGATTGCGTGGTGACGAGAGGGAGACAGCGAGAGGCCGAGCGAGAGTGAGTGAGAGAGAGAGAGAGAGAGAGAGCGAGCGAGCACCAGTAGAGCACTCGGTTTCCGAGTCGGGTGGGGTGGGGGTAGCACACGCTCCAGCCGCTCCGAGGGCCGCCACGGCGGCGCAAAACATTCAGTCGGCAAAAAGTAGCCAAGGGGTGAGCATCACCCTGAGCTACCGGAACGCATCCGTCGCATCGAGTGTGCCCGAGAGAATATATACCGCTTGCTTTTGCGTCCTCTTCCTCTGTATGGACACTGGAGAAGTGGCCAGTTTTAGGCAAAAAGAGAGACGTTCGGTCTCTTACATGTACACGCACGGAGTGAGGAGAAGGATCGAGGATCGAGTACGTGGAATTGGACGAGGACGAGGTTGGGTTGGAAATAAGTAACGTAAAGGAAAAAAGAAAAAAAAAAAGAGAAAAAAAGAGAAAAAAAAAGAAAAAAAAGGGGGGAAAAAGGAAGAAACAAGAGACACGAAAAAACGTATAGACACCGCATATACGAAGAGAACTGAAGCCGTCCCTGGATGCATGCACATGTTTCGACTCCTCGTGGTGAATATTTCCGTTCGATGATACCGAGGATATCTCGAGAGACCGGTTAATCGTCCTTAAAACCTTAAAACTGCAAAGTGCGAGAAGAGAAAACTTTATTGTTGGTTGTACCCATGCTATCGATACATAGGACTAAGAGTGAGACGAAGTTGAGTACGGGGTGATCGTCAAACAGGAGACAAAAAGCGGAAAAAAAAGGGAAAGAAAGGAAAAAAAGTGTGGTGTGGACAGACGCCAAGAGTCTTCTCTTATTCAGTGATTTATCGTTTGTGCTATGATGATGAGGATGATCGCGGTGAAACGGCGCGTCCGGCAAGGTCGCAGCTGAGACTCGGGCGCGAAATCGAAAACTGACTCAAGGTCGGGAACGCGATCTTCCTCTCTCCACGGAATTTTTCGGGATATTTTTTCATCGATAAGACGACGGTGAAAACGACGACGGCCACGAAGACGGGCACGCGATCGTTAAAATCACGGGTGAAAGGAGGACGACGACGGCGACGACGAGGTGTAAGGGAGGCACCCGTTGAAGAAGAGGAGGAAGAGCGTGATGGAGGTGCGTGCGATGGAGTATCGTCCCGTGATGCCTACGGGGGTGATACCCACCGGATTGCAGGACTATCACGCGACCATCCCGGACCTGAGCCCGCCGAGGAGCCAAGGCTCCTCCACCGGTGGCGCTTCCTCGATCGGCGATTACGCGCCCCGCATGTACACGCCGCCCACGCCGCCCACCCCGCACGACGACGACAAGGTAAAGGAGCATATTTCCTTTGTTTCAAGGTTACTCGGTCTCAGCCTTGCCGCAGGATTTCACCTCTTTTTTTTTCCTTTTTTTTTTTTTTTCTTTTTTTTTGCCGTTCTATAACGTGTTCGAGAAAGGGATGGCTTGTCAGGGAATTTCGAATTTTGAAATTATTCGTTCGTTTTAGCTTAGAAATTTTGTTAGAATTTCGGTTAACGAGTAACTGGGGAGTACGTGATAAATTAGGAAGAAATGTTTTCGAAAATGTTTTTCTTTTTTTTTTTTTTTCATTTTATTTCACAATTCGAATTTCTAGTTTTGATCAATTTAACGAGATCGAAAGAGGTTTAAATTAGAGTGGATCGATTTGTTTTTCGAGCACCTCACAGATGATGGAAATTCTAATTTTTGTGGGGCGCATATTGATGTCTGGTGTCTTCTTATTGTTAGCAACTTAAACACGTGTTTCCCAGAACGAAACCAACGACACTCTTAGACGTTCTAACGGATGTTGCATCGAGCCCAAATGTCTGACTTCAAACATTTGCCGTGGGTATTTCGCAATTCGAACCGAGACGAAGATGTTATGCTCGAATTCGAGAAATCTCTCTCAAGTGTTTCCGACACGTCGAAAATTAACTCCTCTGTTCTGCGTTTGATCACGATACTGGATCCCCTCGAAATCGACAAAATTTTAGTGAGCAGTTTAAGGGATTTATTTTGTGAATGAAATTTTGTGAAGGAAACTCTAAAAAAAGATATCAAGAAAAAAAAGAAAAGAAGAAAAATACTCGAAAGTTAAAAAACATTTAAACATTTGGAAAAATTGGAATCGAATATTTCAAATTTCCGATTCAAAAATTGAATTTTATCATTAACGTTTTCGTACGAAGGAGGAATATTTTTTTCACCGATTCCAAGCTGGCAATTTTCCTTTCTTCGCTCACGCCAAAAAACCAAACCGATCTTTCGCTCGCCAAACATTCTTGGCTCGAAATCGGGTCAAAGATTCGAGCACCAATGGCCTCGAAGAGAATCCAGGGATCAGTTGGGTAGCTTCGCTCGATCTTTCGTCGCTCTCTCGAAATTGATTGAAAATTCTATCCCGTAGCCGACTGAAAATTTCATTCGACACGCTTCTTCCTTCCTCCGTGAACCTTCTCTCGAATTCTGCTCGCGATAAAATTCCTCCTCTCCGTTTCTCTTTCTCTCTCTCTTCCTCTCCCTCTCCCTCCCTCCTCCTCTCTCTCTCTCTCTATCTCTCCCCTCTCCCCCTCTCTCTCTTTTTTCGTGGTTGAAGGACGACGGATGCACTTTACCTCCGACTTCGACCGCGAGTCTTTCGATCCGCAAGTTTCGAGCCGTCGGCTCTCCACTTTTTTCCACGTATTTCCCGCCTAAACGAACCTCTCCAGATTCCACTCCTCGATATCTCGCGATTAATTGCATTTTATTATTAAATCGAGGTTCAATCTCGAATACTATTCAAGCTAACATCCCAGCGTCCCGGGACAAATCTTCTTGCTCGCGACGCGATGTTGAAATTGTTGATTATTTTAATTACTCGAGCGATAGATAATCCTATGATTAATTATATCGGGAGATTGTTCCGTGAATTTGTGTGTATTTTTTTTTTTTTTACTCGTATTTGTCGGATAAAATAATCGAAATCTTTAAGAAGTATTCTTAAACGAGGTTTCCGATTTCGACGACGACGAATTTTCTCGATCGACTTGTGTAACCTTAAAAAACGAAATTCGTAACAAGATTCCAATTAATCGAGGGATCAGAGTTTGTTTTACCTTTGGATAAATTTTTGGATATGGTTTTTCTTTTTTAAATTAATCTTCGAGTGCTAAAATTAGAAATAAAGTAAAAAGAGGGAGGAGAAGAAAAAGGAAAAATTGCGTTGCCCCCTTCGTCGATATTTTCAATGGGGCGGCCGGAGAATAAGTTCGTTAAAAAATGCTCGAAAGCTCTTTAAAAAGCGAAAACGAAAGAGGCGAACACGAGAAGGAAAATCCCGGGCGGTGTTGGGTGTCGCGTCGATTCCCGGCCGATCTTCTCACGAAGTCTCTGCATAAGGGATCCTGAAGGATCAGGGGAGAAGAAGATCCACTGACCCCGGCGATCTTAAAGGCGCATTCATGCCGCGCAATTTTCCAGAAGTGGACGACAATAAGGACGTTGTCACAATAAAGGCACCGAGAAAAATAATCGGGGGTGTTCTGAAACGCAGGAATAAACGATACAATCGATCTTTCTCCTTTCCCCTCCCTTTTCACCACGTTTTATCCTTCCTCTTATCCTCTCTTTCTTCCTCAATCCCCGCTTTTGTATCTCGCGCAATATCTTCTCTCGACTTCTCTTACTTTATTTTCCTCCAACCCCATGTTTCATCGTCACTCCCATGTTTCGCTTTTTCTTTTTCGCCCAAAATCATCCCACTCGTCGTTGGTCATCCCACTTCTCTTCGTTTTCCACTCATCCATCTTCTTAATGTAATTTTCTTTTAGCGTATATCGATATACGTGATTCGTTGCGAATAGATCGATGATCGAAGATCGTGAAAACGAATTTCGAATTACTTTCGAAGGTAACTTTTCGTTTTGTATTGTAACATTCGATATGAAATTCATTGACCTCGATCCACTTTTCTTATACCTCTCTCTCTCTCCCTCCCTCTTTCTTTCTCGTAACTTCCAAAAAATTACTTTTATAGGTTAAGGTTATTACGCGATCATTTTTTTTTTTTTTTACTTGTATCATGATACTTGTATCATGACATGTTACACAAGTTTTATCGCGACATAAAAACAATTTTGCATCAACATCCTATGATTAACAAATTCATTCAGTAAAACGAGCTTCCATCGTTTCCAAAAAAAAGAAAAACTCGAACCAAAATTTTATTTCATCAAAAGTAATCAATCGAAAATTAATAGAATCATCCCCCTTGATCAAATTCCACTTGCCTCGCCCCTCTCCTCCTCGTAAACTCCAAAAATGATGTTTTCGATCCACCTGGATCCACTCCAGGATGAATCCGGGGCGTCTCGAACGGAGGAGAAGGAGGAGGAGGGGGCAAGGGCGCGGGGAGAGAGGTGAAAAGCGGGGAGGGAGGGTGCTTTCTTCTCCTGTCGAGTAATTCCATTTGTGCGTCACCGAGATTTTGAAACTTGACCTGTTAAAAAGTCCTCTAACGGAGTTCTCGTGTTCCGCACAGTGTTGGAAGGTGGAGGGGGAAAATACGGGTTGCGCGCTCTTGGAGAGGAAAATTGCCGGAAAAGCCAGACTTTCATTCGTCATTGCGAAATTAGGGGACTCTTTACTCGACCCCTTGAAAATTAATGACGATCGATCCGCGTGATTAGTGCGTCGCTTTCACCCTCCTTCGTTTATCGAGGTTTTAACCCGCCTTACGGCCGAGGGTGGCGGCTGCAATTTAGAAACGATTGCATTTAAACGGGGAAAATTCCTCTCCTCTTCCTCTTCGAAACCGGGGAAAGGATTTCGATTTACAGTGAAAGTGTCGAAACGCTTCGTTATTCGAGAAATTTAAAGGAAAAATTGAGAAATATAATCTCGATATAATTCTGATACAATTTCCAAGCGAGTATACACATCTCTTTTTTCTTTTTCTTTTTTTTGCCCAACAACTTATTAAATGGACAAATACATTATGCCCTATTTAGAATCTTTAAGGAGCCTCTCGATACGGCTTATCGATACTCGTGCCGTAACGAAACTAAACAGAGCCCGCCGAAAGATAACGTTTTTATCGAAAGAAATATTCGTGCAATCTGTCGTGAAATTTTGAAATCGAGTACTACGCCGTGAGTACTACTATTTCGTTTACATAATAAGCCGTATCGGATAATTCTCCATATAGATCGCAGTATTATTTCAATGGAGGAGAATCGGACGAATAAACGGGATAAATAAATGGGAAGCGATCCGTGATCCTTTGTACAAGGGGTAAGGGATAAAAATGTGGAGTGGAAAGAAGTATGGTGGAAAAAAATTTATAAAAAAGAAAATAACACACACACATACATGTATATACACACACACACACTCTCAATAATTAAAAATCGAGTTTGGTCGTCGCGACGCCGGTTTGTCTGCACGAGTCCCCGTCGGGAAGCAGCACTTTTGACCGAGCATAAAACTTCCAAGCGGTTCTTCTCGGATCCGAGCGCCGGTGAGGCGCAGGGACGAGGGTTTCAAATATTTGCGTGAAAATATACGGTGGAGAAGAAGAAAAAGAAAAGAAAAAAATGTCAAAAAGTGGGGAAGAAACGTCGACGCCGTTTATTAAATTAAACGATTATACTAAGCGAAAGAGACTGTTAACCTTCGCTGCCGCCAGACAGCGGAGAAATTCGTCAAATAAATCTGAAAGCTTCTCTTTTTCTTTCTTTCTTTCTTTCTTTTTTTCTTCTGTCTCCACCTGCGATTATACGATTATACGTAATTTTTTTCCTCATTTCGTTTTCGAACGAAAGAAAAAAATCGAAGGAGTATCTTGCGAATTCGAGAAAAGTTTGTTCATTTCGAAACGTGTTATACTCTTCTCCCTGTTACTTTTTTAAATAGAGAAATTATGGAACAAAAACATGGGAGAAAATTTCGTAAATTTTTCGAGAAAAATATCAATTTTCCTTCCGTTGAATTGAATTTTATTTTCCCGTATTTTCTCAAACAGAAAAGTCGAAATGAAAAATATATTAAAGAATATCTGGTAAATTTGTGAAAAATATTAATATAATGTTAAATTGTTGAATTTCACTAATCCCCCTTGTTTTTATGGTATATTAGTAGAAAAAAAAGGAGGAATATCATTTTATGAGACGTGTCGAGTTATTATTCCAAACTCGTAATTTTCAACCAAGTACTGTATTATAACATGAGGGAACGAGTTTCGCAAATGATACACCTCTATGGACACTTTCGTCGACATTCGTTCGACCAAAAGGAAGAAAGAAAAATGGGGAGGGAGGAGGGAGGAGAGAGAAAAGGGGAAGGGAGAAAGAGAGAAAAGAGCGAAGGAGCGAAAAATCGTACGGTGCCGATTCAAGGTAATCGCGCACGATTTTTGCGCAAATTTCACGTCTCCGGTCAAGGAACTTTTTCCATTTACCCCGCGCAGATTGAATAACTTTTCAACTTCTTTTATCGTCCCTGTTCCCTCCTCCTTCGAACAGATATTGTGGTATCTGCCGCGACATGACAAACTCGGGAATTAATAGTATCTTTTTCGCATTTTGCGCTGCCATTTTCCTTTTTTCCTTTTCCTCTCCCCATTCCTCCCCTTCTTTCTCCAACTTTTTCGTAACGCTGGTGAAATTTAATAACTCGTCACGTGTTAATATGGTAATTTAACCGTGGCTTTTAAAGAGTACGAAGTGTGTTCGAGGAGAGGGAAAGGGGGCAGAAAAGAGATAGGTTATAACTCTGCGTATCTTCGTACAAATGTTTGATGTTGAATGGGGGGAAAAAAAAATCATAGTTTACGGATTGTTGGAAAAAAAGTTTTCTCGATTCGAAAATTGGTCTTTTTTCGAATTGAAATAGATTCTATACCGTCGAATTCAATTTATCATAATTCTGTTCTGAGAAGAATGTGTTAAAATATATTTGTAATAATTGATTATCGAGGTTGGAAAGAATCAAAATTTCGAACTCTGTGAAACGGAAGCTTTGTATTCGAATTAATCCCTTTGTTTCACTTTCCATCGAGATTTTAATCGACGTTATAAGAAATTTAATCAGCAGTGGAACGTTTAATCGCGCGGTGATCGTGGCTCGAACTAATTCTCCACCGACCCCGATGGAATTTTCAAATTCGAGTTCGCGTGGATATCGTGTAATCGTGTCACGAATCGGTTTCTCCCTTCGTTTCTCCCTTTTCCACTTATAACGCCGATACGCGATGAGACGAACGGAAGAGAGGAAATTCCGTGTCGTCGATGTTCGACTGAAACCGTGTGTCTCTTCTCTTTGAGAAAATAATTCATGACCGATTTGGCGTAAGTGTAATCTGCAACGCGATAAGAGAAGTCAAACGTATGAAATTCTCGTCTGAAGTTTCGTCATAAAAAAATACACAAAAATCCGCTCGTACAAGATTACTTCTTTCTTCGGTATACAAAATAATCGTTGCCTCTAATTTTAAAATAATCTTTTTCCATTCCAGTTTTTTTCCCAATCGAAAAAAAAAAAATATATATATATATATATGTATATATCGCTAAATATAATGGTTTGAAGAAAAGCATACGAATTTATTTCCGACGTAAATTTGTTTCTCTTTTTTTCTTCAATACATACATACATCTTCCTCGACTATAAAAATTCATCTGTGTTGAAAATAGACGTATTATCGTTAGAAATAGGTCATCGAGTAATCGTGAAACTTTGAACTCTAGTGTCTAAATTGAAACGCATTTAAGAGAGAGAGAAAAAGAGCAAGTTTCGTAGCCAGTTTCTTGAAAAGGTGTCTCTCGCCTGTTCGTCCGGCGGAACTCGAATCCGGCCACTTACTTTAGAAACACCCTATACACCCAGAGAAGGAACGATGTAAAAGAATCCAGGCCGCTGACGAAACTCGAGGCGGCCCTCTGCCTCAGCTTTCATTAAGGAATCGTTAGCGCCGTTCTCATCAGCATCCTCTCTTTCCTCGTACTCCTTCTTATTCCATCCCTCTATCCTTCTTCCCTTTCTCATGATGGTTCACTTTTACTGCTCCTCTCCTCCTCCTCTCCTCCCGTCCGACGTTATGCATTCTTCCTTATCCTTTTTTTTCCTCCCGTGATTTCATCCCCTCGGCCCCTCCACCACCTCCCCACGAATAGAACGTATCTTTCCTCTTCATCCCCCTTATTTCTCGAATAATTTCCTCTATTTTAGAGTATCAGCGAATTTTTTTTTCCTCTCATTTTTTTTGTTTTTTTTTTTCTTCAGTCTTTCGTTTCCTTGTTCCATTTCTTCCTTTATTTTTATTTTTCCCTTATTTCTAGTTTTTTTTTTTTAACGGTGCTCGTGCACGAAAGAGGAATTTTCGAGTTTAATACGTTTAATGGAGGCGTTGTGTCTTTTTCTTGCCGGGAGGGAAAATGCGAGGGAGGTCTCTCTCTCGTTGTCTTTCTTGGATGGCTTCGGGCTCTCTTGCTTTTGCGGCGATTTCTGACAGCTGACTCTTTTTGCCCGTGGTTTTTTGGCTGCCGGGTTTTTCAACGATGCCCGGGCACTTCATCTTCCTCGACACCATCCCCTCGAATATTCTTCTCGTCGTCTTTGATATGGAGGAGACACGCGTTTCTTTCTTTTTTTTTTCTTTCTTCCTTCTCCATCCTCGCTTTTCCACCCATTTTTCCCTCGCGGAAATTGCTTTCATTTTTAATGCACGCGAAATCTAGGAGGATCGAATATTAGGTAATCCCAGACACTTGGAATATTCTCGATTCCTCTAATTCTTCACGATTGCGATAAGATCTCGAAAGAAACGTGTACACGATCCCACGCCTCTTTCTCCTCCGAGAAAATCAAAAATAAAAACGGTTCGAGGGTAGATGGATATCGAGAAGTCTCGCGCACCGTCGAAAAATCGCGAGGAAGGGTTGTTCGTTGAAAGAATCGTTCGACGAACGAAAGAACTGGATGGAATCGAATGCGACGGCAGGTGAACGGCACGTGCGTAAAACGGTGAAAGGAACAGAGCGCGAAGAACGGAGCGAAGAGGAATGAAAAGCGCGAGTGTACAAATGCGTGTGCGCGACAAGGATGAGGAGAGGGCGGAGGGCTAGAAGGGGAAGGAAATTCAGAGAAAAGAGGAAAACCTGTCGAGATATCGCGGCGGAAGGGAGAGGGGAGACAGATTGGAACGAGAAGCGCGAGCGTTCGCTTCGTTTCTCCTTATGGCAGGTGGATATGAAGGCAGGGTAACGAAGGGAGAAAGAGAGTAAGTTCTTGAGAATCTTCTTTTTTTTTTGAGAAAATATCCGAATTTTTAGAACCGATTTTGATTGTAGTGGACGAAAGATTTCTTTTTCTTGCATACGCAAATGAAATTTTAGACAGTGACAAGTCTTCGAGTGGCTGGACAATACAATTTGCTTTACTTGTTCGAAATTTCACGTCGATCTCGTGACATCTTGGATTGATCCAAATCCGCAAATAAGGGAATCGAATTACAAGAACGTGAAACATTTTAATTAACAGGGAATAACTTAAACTAATAAAACAAGACATTTGATGGAAGATTAATTTTTTTATGAAACATAAAGTCGTGTTTCCATCAATATATCGATTGTCTCCCAGTGAGCATTTCTGAATTCCTCTCAGTCGCGCGCAACAATTAATTATCGCTCGAGTCGATCAAAAAAAAGAAAAATACACAATTTCTCACGTCACGAATTTTTACTCGATCAAATTTTACGAGATCCTATCTAATATATACGAAATCTCTGTCGGTGATCCGGCCAATAACTCGACTAGATATCCCACCTTCCACCGTCGAACCGTTAAAAGTATCCATTCGAGGGCGCAGATGGTCTTTCTCCCTCCCTTTTTTCCATCGTTGCATACGTATGCGTGATCGTGCACGCTCGCCATTGAGTGTGTACGCCAAAAAGGAAAACAGAGAGAAGAGAGAAAGAAAGAAAGAAAGGAAGGAAGAAAAAAACGGGAGAAAAAACGAAAAAAAATCCTCCCCTAGGACCATTCGGCATCCGCGTTAGCATAGCCAAGGGATACCACCCCGATCGAAACGACCAACCCCCCTCCCCGATCCATCCTATCTCTCTCTCTCTCTTTCTCGCTTTCTCTCTCCCTCTCTCTCCCCTTGTCACGTTGCGTCGATGCAAAACTCGAGGAGGTGGATCCCTGCTTCGCACTCGGGGCTCGTAACACACCACCCCTTCCCCTCATCCCCCTTCTGGCTAGCCGGGCCCGCTGATTGAACCGGCTCGACACACTCTGCCTCATTTTGTCGTCCGTGTTTCAACCCTCGTCCGCGTCCACGCGTGTTAAGAAACTTTCTCCCGGCGGTCCTCCTCGTGGCCGCGTACGTGTCTGGAGAAATGTCTGGAGAAAGGGCCGTTGATGGGTAGCGAAGAGAATGAGCAGGTACGTGGGGTGCGGAGGAGGGTTAGTAGGTGGGTTAGCCCCGCTCTTGTGGCGGGAATTTTCGAAATTTCGCGGTGCAAGTTGGAATTTGGAAAGGAAGCTTTTCCTTTTTTCCCTCGAAATTGATCGACCGATGTTGATAAGGACTGTCGTTACGTTTGGGGGAGTGGATTTAGAGTGGAAAGGAAGGTTTCTCTCGAAGAAGTGAAGAAGAAGGTGTGATTTGAGAATACGAAATACGGATTTTTGTTACGGAGAAGAAGATGGAGTTTGGAAAGAGGAGAAGGGTGTTCGACAAATTTTTTTTTCTCCTTGTTCAAATCATATTTGGGTGAAGGGATCGTCGGAGAGGATGCAGTTTGCAGCTTGCATGGAGCGGTTTAATTATTGTTTAATTATTGATTGGAAGATACGAGGAAGAGAGTGTTCGAAGTTCGAAGGACGAAGATAAAGTTAAGCTATGGGTTTTTATCGGTGATAGAAGATGAAAGATTTGAAAAAGAAATCGGATGGAATGTGGTTAAGGAGGATTTTAAAGTGGGGGAGAATGGGGAGGGTGGTAAAAGAGGTGGCGGATTGATTCTCGGCTGATTCGGTATATATACTTTTCTTCGACTACTACGACTATTTGGAAATAAAATTCGACGAGTGAAAAAAGAATCTTAAAGTGTGAAAAATTTTTATAACTTTGCATACCTTAGAAGGAGCAATGAACGACGAGAGAGAAGAATTTCCACGTTTCTTCTTGCATCTTTTGAGAATGAAAATAAATTTAAAATGGAAATTTTAAGTTACTTTCCATGATTTGTACAAAAAAATTGTGGATATTTCTTTAAAAATCGATCGGACTCGATCTCTATCTACGGACAATTTGTCCTTTCTTGAAAAAAAGAACATTAATTATCGTGGCACGTTTGAAGAAGCGTGAAAATCGCCGAGATAATTAATGGAAGCGACGAGGGTGGAGTTCTGCCGTTCTGCCTGAAGTCGCAATGATGGCAATTTCGAGCGCGTGTCAACGTTTTTCGCGGTTTCTCAAGTGTTGAAAATAAAAAGGAAAAAAAAAAAAAAGAAAAAAGAAAAAAAATAAAAATTATAAAAGAAAAATACGATGTTTCCGGTGTTAACTTCGCGAAAGGGATGCTATATTTAATTGACACGAATACATTGTTGAGTCGTCACGAAAATAACGAATTAAAACGGGAGGGAAATAAAACTTGCGCACGAAATTAAAATTAACACGTGTGTCTCGATGAGTCTGAAAGGACAAAAGATAAATACTTTGCGGTGGTGGAATAGAGAAAATTAATTATGGCGGAAATTTGAGAAAAAGTGAACCAAGCGAATTTTATTCAGAATCACGAATTTTCAATGAAGAACTCGCCCTCGAAAAACTTTTTTTTTTTAACACTAACTTTTTTATGTGAAATTCAAATAAATTTTGTTCAAAAGTCGTGCATCATACTTGTGAATATTATCTCACTTTTATTCCCATATACACGTATACGATGTAATTAAGTATAAGAAATTGAATTTTACGTGCGCCAAACATAGTTTTATTTCTCAGAATATCGAAAGAGAGTTTTCAAATTGAGAGTAACGATCATTGAAGCATTACCAGCGACGAACAGTTATAATGGAAAAAAGGAGGAGAGGGGAAGAGGAGAAAAAAAGAAGGAAACGAAGGAAAGTAGGTGAAAAATTGACGAGGATGTTGGACCAGGTAATAAAAGAATCTTGATTGAACGGATATCTGCCATTTTGTTCGCTTTTATGTGTTCTCGTGTTCGATTTCCTGTTACATTAAAAAAAAAAAAAAAAAAGAAGAAGAAGAAGAAGAAGAGAGGAAAAAATAAGATAACGAGAGGAACGCAAGGAACGAGGTAAAATGTAAAAGAGACGAATATATTTTTCGAATATTTATAGAATCGTCGGTATATTGCTGTTCATCATTGTTGTGTAACAGCTGGCAAAAGATCTGATGAAAAGAAAAAAAAAAAAAGAAAGAAAGAAGAAGAAAAAATGAATCGAGGTCCAGTGGATGGAAACTGTGCATTTTCTGCTGACAATATTTTCCATTTTAATGAATACGGGTAAAGAAGAACCATTGTACACCATTGTGATGATTTCACTTGTGCAATTTCGCTTCATTTCCTGCGGACTTCGTTTGGCTTTGCCGACCATCTTTGCAAAAGAGTATTTGCATGTATCCTTTTGTTTGCACTCCTTTGCCCTCTATGCGAATAGGTGTTTCGAGTTTTGTGCAGTTCGCTTCTATTTTATCACTTTCAAACACGTTACACTAAATTTTAGGCATCTCGGATTCTCCAATTCTCGAATCCTTGCAGGGCAGAGTTGAGAAATTCTCAAATTTTTTTTTTTTTTTGTTTTTCATTCGGTTCCTCCACGGTTCTTTTTTTTTTCCGTCGGGAAAAAAATTTTGAAAAAGCATCTTTACGATTTATCCCTCGAATACGATTTATCTTTAGAATAGAGGAGATAGAGAAGGGATTTGTCCAAATCTCTCGATGAATTTCCATAAAAATATCGATTCGCCCGTAGCTGGATCAGAAAATTCGTCAAAAGTGTTAACGTCGATACCACGTTAATTTCCCTTTATTCGCGAAAATTTTTTACACAATTTTCTCCTAATTAATCCTGTTCGTACCCAATCCACCCTCTTTCTCTTTCTCTTCCTTTCTCTCTCTACGAATAAACCTACTGTTCTATAAAAAGTGGACGGGCTAAAATAGGCGAATACGGGTGGCGAAGAAGTGGCACCTCGATATAAATTTTCGCTCGTTAAAATCTCAATTACGAGCGGCCGTTTTTTGCGAGGCAGAACTCGAAAAAAAGAAAGCTACGAGACAAGTTGAAGAAAAACAAGGGATGCAAGAACACAAGGAGGATCACCTTCCCTCTATTTTCGCCTCCTTTCATTCTCTCTCTCTCTCTTTCTTTCTTCGATCAGATGTCTTTTTTTTATCGCTCGAGAAAGAAAAAGATTTTCCATCCTAATTATCGATGAAAAGTTTCGCCATCTTTTTCACCCGGCCGATGAATTAAAATTTTTTATCTTCTTTTTTTTTTATTTTTTAAATCTTGAATTCCTATGAAAAATTAAAACGACTCTCATGAATTTGTTAATACATATAAATATATATGATCATAATTGAAATAGTGTTAGTAGGAATGACAGTAAAAGGGATATTTATTTAGAAATTTTTTAACAATATCGCATTTGGCAAAAATGATACGATATTCCAAAATTCGACTCGCAGATCAATTAAAGCGATATAACGATCGAGCATTGCGCAATTCTTTAATGTAAATTCCACGAAAATTCGCCTCGTTATCGTTGGACGGAGAAGGACACGGTAGAGAGAGGGGGAAAAAATGGAGGAGGGGAAAAAAAAAAAAAAAGAAGAAATAGCTCGTTCATATTTCAATCTCAACCAGGGTAACCATTCGAGAGAGGCTACGTTTACGACTGGTAATTGTTGCAGTCGAAGGTATTCCAGCAATAGCGGGGGAATCGTTCACTGGAAACGCCAAGGAAAAATGTCTTTCCTCCCTTTTCCTCTCCCTATCTCCCTTTTCCGTTCTTGCCTCTCCTCCGTCCGTTCCCTCTCCCTTCTCCCTCCCCACACAATCGGCGTCATGCGCTCGCTTATTATTTTTCAAACGCACCTCGAAATCTCTGCAACTCGTGGATGGACTTTTACCTTTTACCCGGGAAAATTTACTTTTGTATTACGGATCTCAACGAGTTGCGCAACTCGTTGGAGGCGGGGATCTTTGTTCACGGATGTTCAGCGTGCAAATGATTTTTCACAAGTGAAAAAGAGTTTGACCAATCGTGACGTGATTTTTTTCCAATCGCTTATAAAATGTTTATCGTTGTTATTCCTGAACCGTCGAGATCTCGTCACGAGGCACGCGCACGCGGAATTTCCATTGACTCTGTTTTGCTGAAATTCACGTTATATTATTGTTATATGCGATTGTACGATTATTCTCGAATTGTAAATCAAGAAGAATTCGACAGACTGTATATATTATCAGTTTTTCGAATTTAAAAATATTTCGAGTCGTTGTAACCTTAATCAAACGAATAATTCCCTCTTTCAAATTTCCTGAGAGGACGAATCCAAGTTTCACTTAAAAAAAAAAAAAAGAAAAAAATGAGAGACGAAAAAAAAACGAAAATTAAGCCAACTTCTCCGGGCATAAAATCATCGAGCATTTCCATACTTTCCCCCCTTCCCTCGTTAATTATCGCGAAGGAAACGTGTGATCATTAACGATCCATCTCCTCCCGTTCTTATTTTCCAAACTGCAATCGCGGTTGAATTACAGCTCGCCGCGACCACGATCTAATATATCAGACTACAAATGGTGGAAACCACGAGTCCACCGTTTCGAGAGAGAAAAAAAAAAAAGAAAGAAAAAAAGGATCAATCTCTCAAAGGAAAGTGCGGGGAATTCTCCGTTTCTGTCTTACCTTCCAGATAAACTCGAGCATCCTTTCGAACGCGAGCACGTAATTTCATGGAAACTATTTAGGCCGGTTAAAAGGCTATAAAACTTGGAGAAGAAAGAAGAAAGAGTGCGAGAGGGAGAGAGAGAAGAAGGGGCACCAATGACGTGGTCGTTGATCCTCCCCTCTCTCTCCACGCCTCTCTCCATCGTCCTCTTTTTCCTTCTCTTCCGTTTCCATCCTTGGTCAAGTTTCGTTTCTCGTGATCTCGAGCCATCGTTCCTAGGTACGCGCGGCTCCACGGATAATGAATGGCGAGAATAGAGAGTCGGGTCGCCTTAAGCCCCCACCGATCCACAGGTGCGGATGCTGCACTCGTTTCGCGACGATGCCGCCGGAAGTTGGAACGGCGCAACGCCGTTCCTTTCTCCCGTGTCCTCTCACCTGTTCCGCCTGTCGACCTAGCGCCCACTTTTTCAATAATTCCTCGAAATTATTCGCACATCGATTCTTTTAGATTCTCGCGAACAGGGAAAGATACTCTTCTCTCGTACGTATTCCTTTCATGGAATGCAACGGTGTTCAAAAATTGTTGCATACGGCGATTCTTCTTGTTGTAAATAAATCGAAGTGGGAATGGAATTCGAATACTTTTTATTTAAATGTTGCAATCAATTGATTTTCGTTTAGGGATTAGAATTCGTAAACGATACTTCAGTCTCCTCCTATTCTTACTTTTCTTGCTCCTCGATTTCCACGGAGTGGAGCAATAATTGATCGATTTCGAAAACGTTAAAAATTTAGATAAAAATCTAAAATTTCTCCCTTCGAATCCTGGAAGAAAGCGCTTCCTCGAAGTTCCTCTGGAAGAACGAGTCATCCTCGAATTAATTCCGTAGATTCAACATCGCGTAAACGATCGCGGATTAAGGTCGGAATACAAATTGCCAGGAAGTTTTCGACGAATTGTAAATCGCGGGTCTCTAATGCGATGTTCAATTATGAAGGCCGCGTATAAATGACTAGAGTACACAGAGGAGGCCGGGTACCGCTTTTAATGAATGGCGGTTTCGCGGGCTTAAGGCCGATTCACACCTATCCGCGCGGATCGTTGCCCACCAAGGGGGAGAGAACGTGATTTGCGTGCGAGAGGGTTGCGTGCCGAACCTTCGTGGTTTCTCTCCTTCTTTTTTTTCCTTTCCTCTCTTCCTTTTTTCTTTTTTTTAATCGCTCTTTAATTATCCGGAGGCTAAAGGATTTCTTCTCTCGTTTATTTCTTTGCGCTTTTTAAAACCATGGTTAATTGTTGGAACAGCGATACCTTATCTTTTTTCTTTTTCTTTTTTTCCCTTCTTTTTTCTCGTTTTGAGAGGATCCGGTTGCTGATTGTTCGATGCAAGTTCTATATAAAGTTTCGACCTTTAACCCTCCCTCCCCAGAAATTGATCTTAACTTTTAATCTTCGAGAAAGTCGCGCTAAACCCTTTATTGGAAAACTGTAGGAGTATCGAAACTAGAGTATTCTTTATAAAATGGATTAAGTTAAAGTTTAATCTCGAAATTCTTCAAATCGAACCGGACAATTCTTATCTCTTCGGCCCTCGTTTCTTCGTGAAGAAATAGAAATAAAAATTCTATTCGTACGGACAAATTGACCGTCGAAGAAATCGAACTTGTCTTTTTCTTTTCTTCTTCTTCTTCTTCTTTTTTGTTGTATCTTAATAGAACATTTTAAAAAGTATGGAAAAGAGTATCGGAATGGAAGCATAAATTGTCCGAACGGCGTGAAAAGAAGAATCGGTCAGGTCAGATTTCGCTTTTTTCGTTAGGGTGGTCGAACCGACGGCCAATTAGAAAGAGGATTGTATAATTGGGGAGATAAAGAATCAGCTGGATACTCGTCCGGGCACCTACCAGCTGCCACCTCCAGCTCTCGCCGTGAGACGACGCAGGAGAAGGGAAAAAGATCGAATCATCGTTCTCCTCGTCGTCATCATCGTCCTCGTTATTATTATCATTATTGTAATCGCCGACAATTTCGTGGTGGCGCTGCTTCTTGAATTCAACGCCGGAAATCTTCCTCGTCTCTTTCCTCTCTTCCCACTTTTCGTTCTCTTTGTCTCGAGCTCGAGATCGAAGGTTTTCAACCCTCGTCCTTTTTCATTTTCAACGGGCAAACGTATATTTTGTCACGCTCAAGCAAAGAAAAAAAAAGGAGTTATATTTACGACACTAAGTAATACTCTCAATTACCAGTTTTCGATAGCAGATTATACAAGCAAAGTGAAAAAAAAAAAAAAAATAAGAGTACATAAGAATTAATAAAATCGCGGTGAATTTCCACAACTGGATTCCTTTCTCCTCCATTTTTCAAACCTCTTCTTTCTCGCATCCATATTATCACGATCATCGATCGTGATAGACGATCCATAATGATATTATTTCATCCCATAATGATTTAATATCAGAGTGTAGCAAAGTTTTACAAAAAAGTAAAACTTCTGCACCCTGCATTTACCGTACCAATTAATTAGGGCTAATGCCTCGATACCTCGAAAAATAATAAAAGGAGAAGAGAAAGAGAGAAACGGAGATGATTATAAAAATAAGAATATCCGCAAATTGTTTAGCAAACAACCGTCGCGACAAGTGATCCGATTAAAAATCTAATAAATCCCGATTGATACTAATTTCCTTCGTTTCAACAACCTTCGACAAAGGGAATCGCCCATTAATTTGCGGGCCGGTATTAAAAATTCATTACACCATCACGAGGCAGTTTGTAAAGTCAATTAATCCTTACCCCTTTCCCATCCACCCATCGGATAACGATCTCAAAAATCATGGTTCCGTCTCGATTTCACGATTCCACCCCGGTTAGCCGCGGTTTCTAATTAACGCCACAATGTCGGCTTGTCGCGCGATCGCAAGGTCATCAGTCTCGCGTTCCTTAACGACTGTTATCGGGTTGGATCTTTATACGTTCAGCATCATCATTCATACGCAAGTGGTTTATATTGTCACCGCGTCCCCTCCCCTCACTGCTCGTAATTTTAATGGAACGGCGGGTAATCGATAACGAAAATTACTCTCCTCGGTGATTTCTTCTTTTCTTCCTCCTCTTCTTTTTCCTTCCTTCTTTTTTTTCCTCTCTCTTCTTTCTCATTCCTCTTCGTCTTCCTCCCTTCACTCCCTTTGGGCCGACGTCGTTATCATTAGCATCATAATCGTCATCGTGCGCCATTAAAGAAAAGAAACCAGTTTTCGAGGCTTGGCCGGCGTCCTGCGAGAAATTGCGTGCGAAACCCCGCTACTGGATCTCTCTGGTTATATCGTGATCACAGTGTTGCGTAAACGCGCGGTTTTTTTCTTTTGTAATTGGACCGAATGGTCGATTGATTTTTCTCCTCGATCCGTTCCAAGATTTGTCGAAATGGAAATTTTCGACAAAGAGATAAGAGAGAGAGAGATATATATAATAAAATATCGAATAACGTACCACACGTGCATCCTGAGAAAGGAGGATCGACATTTTCCTTTGGAGAAAAATCTCTTTCTTCTCTAAAAACCGAGCTAAAATTCGAAGCGAATTAAATCGCGCGTCTCAATTATCAGAAAATTATCATTCGATATTCGCTGGCATCATCGAATCAAGCTCCTTCTATTCAAAGCTATCGAACAAAACTCCCTCCCCGTAAACGCAAATCGTGCAAACGAAGAAGCGCGCGATCCACGAATTCCATCATCCTGCGATCTCGAATTGTCGCCTCTATTGTACGATCGCCCTACGCGATAAAACATCTCGACGAAAGGGCCGCAAAGCCGCAGAATCACGAAACGATCTTTATTTACATTAGGCCGACGGTTCCACCCCTCGAAAGGGACAAAGAGAGAGAAAGGATGAGAACGAGAGAGACGCCTTTTGAGCATCGTTTTCCGTGCACGTGGGTCCCAATGGGACCCGGATGACGCACGGCAAAAGGGGTGAAGCGAATGGGGAGGGGAAAAAAGAGAAAAGCACGTTTTTTTCCCCATCACAATCGCATAAATCGTATGGAAAATCAAGTAGCCCCGTGGTTTTCGCGTGCGTGCGCGATTATGCTCGCCGCGCCCGAGATGATGGAGATCGGGCCGCGAGGGATGATGGCGATTATCCGTAACAGAGGTATCGCGTGCACGCCTCGTCTTCCCATCTCGCCGTGTCCCGTAATTCGAGTTTAAGTGCGTGGAGATTTTTCTTCGTTAATATTTCGCGAATTTTATTATTCCGTCCGTTTCGTAACGAGGCCGGTGATTACTTCGTGAATGATTCGCGGCGAGAGAGTCTGAGCCCGCTCATCGTACGTATTTTTCATCTTACGCGTGGCTTTGGAACGGTTTTTTAACGCAGAACAGGATCGGACGATTTTCGAAATATATTTAGAATTTAATTTATGCGGAATATTTCACGGATCAACCTGTGCCTAATATGTTCTATGAGTAAAAATTCGAGTTTTCTTCGTTGATATTTCACGAATTTTATTGTTTCATTAATGGGGCTAGTGATTATTTCGTGAATTTCGTGAATTATTTCGTGGCGAAAAAATTCTGAGCTCCATATTTTTCATCTTATGCGTGGCTTTGGAATAATTTCTAGAACAGAATTGGATCATGTCTCGATTTGCACGATTCGAAATCTAAAATTTAAAATTCCTTTATAAAGGGTTAAATCTAGTATGTTCTATGAATAAAAATTCGAGTTTAAGTGGATAGAGATTTTTTCTTCGTTCCATTTTGTAAAGAGACAGATGATTATTTTGTGAATGATTCGTGCCGAGAGAGTTTGAGGCCCCTCATCGTCCATATTTTTCATCTTACACGTGACTTTGGTTTGTGGATGTGGAACAGGATTCGAAATCTATTTAGAATTTAACTCTTTTACGCAGTTCCTCTCAGTATTAAACGATCAAACTGCATCTAGTGTTGTTTGAGTAAAAATAAGAAAAGAATGTTATACAAACGCTTTATTATCACGCATCGAAAAGAATTTGTGCCTCCATTTCGTAAAGTGCTTATCCCCCGTTACAAGCTCGACATCTTAGGGAAACTAAATTAATTATCATTGAACGATAAAAGCATTTGCAGATCTATGTTTATATATATTTATCACATCTTGTATACTGATTTGAAGGAAATATTGGAATCGATCAAATAACCGTTTCAATTATTCAATATTAATTAATTTGTCAATTTTTGAAAATTTTTAAATTAGACAAGTTCTTTCTTACATTGATTTCTGAATATATAAATATACAATCTATAAATTTAAAGTTGTTCAATTTATTTAAAAAAAACGCATGTCGAGTTTAGAGAAAAGTTTAATGGAAAAACGAAGTAGCAAAAAAATTAATAATACGAGAAATATATAATTAATCCATTCACCCTCTCCGTTTCGATTTCAGTTTCGCGTGGAATCGTCACAATTATCGTTACCATTCGACATTCGAGAAACGTTAACAACTGGTAATGGCTAAAGAATGATGGCTTGAAAACCTGTCAACCGAGACCACGGAGTTTGCACAATACCGTTCCTGTAAATCGTATGGCTTTGGCCGCAGGAATGGCCGCTTAGTCAGCAGCCTTCCTTTAATCGGAATAAATATTTCTCGAAACAATCGTTACGGAAACGGTGTGGCGGGAAAATCGTTGCACAAAGAGTCGATCGATTCGTCGATTATTTTCTCTTTTTCTTCCTCTTGACGATGCGTTTAATTAATAGATGTATTTGGGGCGGAGGAGGAAGCAAGTTCTTATCGGAAGGATATTGGAGAAAATATTCTAGTTCGACTTCCATGAATTTAACTAACGCGTTTTTGAGACGGTGGGGGGGAGGGGGTGTGATGGAAAGAGAGATTTGCATTAGACCGGGTAAATTTTAATTTTGGACGATAAGAAAGTTTGACGAGGCGTTTTATTTTATTTATAGGGCTGTTAAAAATTTCAGAAACACCCGGCAATTTTTATTATTTCCATGAAAATTTAAAAAAATTAATTTTATCTCGCGCAAGTTATCTTAAATATTCAACTTGTCAAATTGGAACAAAAACAAATAAATATTTCAGACAAATTATTATTAATCGGTTATTATTAATTCCATATAAATTTATAAATTCTCCCTTCCGTAATTTATAATTTATAACGCAGTTAATTTTGTTGAAAAAGAGAAAAAGAAAAAAAAAAAGAAACCAAGAGGAAGAAAAATTTATCATTATCGGTCCACGTTCGCATGGTAAAATTAAAATCACAAATCGGTGAAGAGAAATCGTTCCTCCTTCGACAAATATTTTCTCTTCGTGGAAGCCCCAGTTTCTACGTCGACGCGTAGAATGACGGATGACCGTGTGTGGGTCCCCTCCCCCCTCGGCCAATGGGCCCTTGTAGGAAGGTCCCTAGGAAGGAAAGAGGGCACGGTAAGTGCCTTTTCGAATTTTCTCCAGGATTGTTGCTAGAGATACGTGCCGGTAATCTGTCGATTCTTCGTGACCAGGAAACATTCGACAATTTCTCGGGCAAACGGGCCCCCTTTCATCGCAAGTTTCATCACCCCTCTGCAGCGTCCCTCTTTTCTTTCCTTTTTTTTTTTTTATTTTTCTTCTCCAGCCGGAAATTTGTTCGAGGAAACGAGGAAAGATGATCGATCGATCCTCTTCCTCGCAAAATTTATATTATTCTTTCTCGTACAAAGATCGTACGAAACTTTTTATCTCCCGCCACGTAGAGAGATGCCGAATCGTTTACCCCTTTGTCGCAGATTCGTCCCAACTCGTTGTCGAGCGAGTTGTTACGAATTAGCGATTTTAATGGTGAATGTTCCACTTTTTTTTTTTTCTTTGTTGTCCAGGGAATCGTTCTGCTGAAAAAAAGAAAGAAAGAAAGAAAAGAAAAGGGTGGAAAAAAAAGAAGGAAAGAAGCTCGACTTGTTATACGTACCCATGAAAAGATAGAACGAACAATTTCACGTTTTCGTCCTACATTTTCATCGCAAATCTCGTTTCTCGGAATAAATGTTCCCTTAGGTTTATTAAATAATCCGTCGTACAAATCCGTCTGTTATCCTTTCTTGTTACACCATTCTTTTTTTTTTTTTTCCAGTCCTTTGTTCCCTCGCTCTCAGGCAAAAATTGATTATTCCGTTTAAGTAAATCATCGTCGTAACGAAATTGTTCTTTGAAAACGATTTTTGTGCAAATAACATTTTTATAATATCATAGCGAATTTAATATTATAATAATATCCTTGAGCGCTCGCTTTAAATTTCCAACGTTCAATGCTCTTTGGAAATATAAACCGAACAATTATAGATATTTAAAATCCTCTCGACCCTTTGGCGAATGGAAATTTCTTCGTTCGTTCCCGAAAGGGGATCACGATTAATCATAATCTCCAATTTTAACGTGGAGAGTGTAATAATAATTAACCAGGTATGGGATAAAAAAATTTCCAGAAAGAATATAAAGCAAACACATATACATATATATAAAAAATACGTGTTCCGATACCGCGATTATTTAAAATTTTTTTATTAATCGAAAAGGAAAAAAGAAGGAGAAGAAAAAAAACCTCAAGATTTTCCACATCTCTCAATACTTTATTCTCAATTTCAGATTAATTTCCTAGTCAAAGGTCAAAAGTGGAAAATTTGACAGAAATTCGCCCCTTTGCTCAAGTTTCACTCGTTCTCAACATATTCTCTCGCTCAATTTTCCATTCTTCCCCACGAATAAAATTTTACCCAAAGACAACGTACTCGTGCAATTTTCCATTTTTCCATCGTATTATGGATCGGTCGAAAAGATTCAAAAGTTCGAAAGAGAAGAAAGTTTTGCGTACAATTAAAAGAAAAAAAAAGGAAAGAAAGAAAAAGACGCGGAAGGAAGATCCGTTACGCGAGAATCCACGGGATTGGGCCGGTGTTTTATTGAATCGCGGGTGAGAAACGCGGTTACGGAATAACAGATTGGAAGCGAGCCGGTTTGGGAAACGGGGCGGCCCGTTTCCAAATAAAATTTCCACCGGTGTACACGGTCGGACGTCGATGCAATTATCGCGCATCGAGCGTGGCCCGACTCGGTGACACGTTTCGCCGCACGAAAATTTCTATCAACAGGTTGTCACACCGGGGCTGGACGCGGTTTCCAAACGGCCGGGAATCACTTTCACCCCCCGCGTGCTTTCGCTTTCCCTCCCTCCCTCCCTCTCTTTCTCTCCCCTCTCTCCCTCTCTCTCTCTTTTTATCCGCGATAGAAATTGATGCGTGGCAGATCGCGTTATTCGTTAAATAACCGTATCGATTCTGTGTGACCGCGATGGTGATTCGTTTCACCGAGAATTCTCTGTCTCTTTCTCTTTTCGACCATGATTTCGTTCCCATCGAGTCGATTCTAAAGGATCGGACGATTGTTATCGTCGCTCGGTATTCGGTGGGGAGTACACTTTCGTTGCGAGTTGAATTTTCTGAATTTTGAATACTCCGAACTGCTCTTTTCAAGCTGAACTCGTGTAGCAAAATTATTGGATATAAATGTGAGTGCTGGATTGGAATGAATTTTGATTCGAAAATGGGAAATAAATTTTAGGGGATATTCGAAATATGTGAAATGACTTTGCAATCGTTTCATTGCAATCATATAATATACTTTGAATTTTTCTTTCAAGAATCCTTAAATTTTGAGGAAGAAGAATCCTGAAGATTATCGAAAAAGATACTCATCCGAATCTCGCACGATAAGAATCTTTTCTCCGCCATTTCCTTTTCCCTGTTATGTTTCCTAAATCTGAATAAATCGAAGAAAAGAAGAAGAAGAAGGGAAAAAAAAAAAATAAAAAGAGAATTCGACGTCCAGATTGAATAATCCGTGTTTACGTTCAATTTCGTTCGAAGAAGTTTGAAAAGCAAGATAATGATTATCGGCTGTCTGGTAATTTTTCTCAATTAACCAGTCTCGTCTGGGTCTCATACGTGTAATTCGTCTTTCGTGCAAAAACTCGATCCCGATTTCGAAACGATTGTTCCCACAAAGTTTGAAGAGTTTCACGCGAATAGTTTCCGCGAGGGATTTAATCGCAAGAAGGGACAATTTTACAAGGGGAAAGTTTGGGGGGATTTGTTTGTGCGCGACGTGGCGCATATATATTCGCCTGAAATCGAATATGCACGATCTTTCCTCAATTACCATTGAAGGGGGAAAGGATCGATCGCGATGAATACGTGATTTTTATCGAATCATTTCTTCATCGTTTTTATTTATACTCTAATATATCTGTTCGTAGATCCGGTTTCACTCGTTAATCGTAACAAACAATTTCGTGGTTTCCGTTTATCGCTAATTAAAACCTCTTGTAACGTCTTGTCGTCGGTCGAGAGCGAAGAAGAAAAAGAACAAAGATAAATAAAGTGAAAAAAATATATATATATTTCGCCGGACGAAGCAAGAAGTTGATTTTAATGCGGTAATAAAATAATTGCTTGATATTTTATAATCCCTGTAGAGTAAGAGTTTATCTGTAATCAGTTTTCTTCGCGTTCCATACAACTTTTAATTTTAATCCTTTCTTTTCCTTTTTTTTATTTTACGGTGGAGGAGGAGGGAGAGATCGAAGATAGATCGATCCGTGAATCTACGAAAAATCGATTCTCTTTTTTTTCTTTTTCTTTCTTTCTTTTTTTATTCCTTTCTACCTCGCGACCCTGACGACTACCGAATGTGTTCTCTCGCCAAGTCATTAAGGTCGAATATTTAAATTGAATTTACGAGTCCTGGCCCGAGGCTACGCGTAGGATTGGAGATGTGGATGGATCTGCCTACGATATTTCTCGTGCAACAGGAAATTAAACGAGGATTAAATAATCTCGACTGTCCGACTCGAGAACTTTGGTCAATTTTTTGGCCAGACCTTGTAGCATATTTTGAAATGTCGAAAGAAAGGATGTCGAGAGAACAGATATCGGAGTATGTTGTACGATTCTTTCCCGAGACAATTTTTCATTTTTCTTTCTTTCTCGAAATTCAGTCATAGCCGAATTTCGTCTTATCGATCGTGACATCTCGTGACACGAATACGAAAAATCTCTCTCTCTCTCGTCCCAATCTGCAGGAATTGCCAAAAAATTTCATCGTGGATGACTCGTCCGGTGTAACCTTTCGTAGTAGACGTGTCGGAATTTTCTTAAATTGTTGCGAACAATTTCTGTCCAGACGTTTCTTAAATCCAAACTCATCAATTATTCATGAGGATTCTAAAATTGCGGAATCCCGAGAATATCGACACCTTCGACTCGCTTTTGCGCCATTAATTACACAACTGTTATACAATTAAATTCTTCTTCTCGTAATAACTTCCGACAAATTTGTCAAAAAATTATTTTAGAAACGATCCATCCGTTAAAAAATCTCGTTGCCCGCGTACTCAACGTGAATTTTTTCTCGTCACCTCTGAATCGTTGAAAGAGACAAAAATTCACGTATAAAAAATTAAGTAGAAAATGATTAGAAGGCCAATTCCATCCCTCGTGGAACGATCCCACGCCGTTTTACCAAATTCTAGTTCGTCGACCAAGTTGCCACTGAACTTCTTCTCGGGCGAAATAACTGTTAAAAAAGGGGGCTGGGGAGGGAGGGAGGGAGGGAAGAAGGCGGGGAAAAGGGGAAAAAAAAAGAAAAAAAACTCGGCTTCCCCGAGTCGATCGATCAAGCTCCCTAACAGTCATCAAGAGACGATTTCTATCCCGAGAAATTGCCGCGAACGTGATTTCCTTGGTTCCTTAAACGTCGCGCCGAGTAAATCGTGGTCGATTAATCAGTGAATTACAGAAGTAACGGCTGCTCCTCGACGACCTCGGCGACCACCGACGTTTCGCAATTAAAAGCAATTAATTTCTCGCACGATTTTTGGGATTCGTCATTAGTATTTTTCATTCTCGAAGCCGGAATCCAGAATCTTTGCCCCGTCGTCCTTTTCCAATTCACGCGTAAAACTTGTATATTTCGAACGTGCGCAAGATTTTTTGGAAATTAGAAGATGAGACTAAAAGTAGGAGAGATTAAAATATAGTTAAATATTCCTTGGGGTATGTAGATTAAATCGAATCGAATTTTCCACAATTTTTCAATAAAATGGAAGGAAGTATATATAAATATGTGGAAAGTAAAAAGTAATTTTCGAAACGAAGGGGCGACGTAAGAGAGATCGAGAATTTGGATTAAAATTAATTCGATGAGTCGAGATTTTTCCACTTTTTCTTTCTTTTTTTCTATAAATCGAATCTTTTGACAAATTTTCCGGACAAAGTATTCTCGAATTAAAGAAACAAGCATTGATCAATGGGTGGAGAAGTTATCGGGTATATATCACGTTTTTCGTTCTTCTCCATCGAAAATGAATCGAGAGGAGGAAGCGAAGGAGCGATGGATTTCGAGTTTTTTTTTTTTTTTCTTTTCAGGGTCACGTCCAAATGCTCCTATCAATTAAAAGTGTCAATTTGTAAGCCAATGGCGCGTAATTTGCATCGAACGTCGACTGGAATTATTTACGAGAAGAGCCTTGAAATACACTAATCGCTCATCCCCGACGACGTAACAATTCGCGCGAGAATAATATTTCGCACGAGTCGTAGTTTTTTCATGATTTTTATTTACGTATCGAACGATCCTCTTCGATGTACACGTTTTTTGCGAAAAAGGAAAAAAAAAAATTCCTCTTCTACAAATAATTCCTTCAATTATTTTCTTTTCCTCAACAGATTTAAGGTTTCATTCATTAATTTTTCTGTTTCATCCGGTTGAATTTGTCTTTTCCGTAAAACGGTTAAACGATCGTTGATGGGATTTCTAGTAGGACGGAGGATTAAGAATTTCTCGAAAGTAAGACACGGAGGTCTTCAGGGTTAAAAGACGAGGAGGAAGAAATTAGTTCAGCAATAAAGTTCCATCCATGGAAGCGACGTTAATTAGCCGGTTTATGATTGCTTTTCTCTATGCTCACGTTTACAAATGCTTATCTTTCTTTTTTCTTCTTTTTCTTCCTTTAAATCTTCGTCTGGAAATGACGTTCTGGAAAAAACCCGACGAAACTTTTTTTTCCCACCGCCTTTTGTATCCGTCCAAAATCTTGCCTCTCTATGATCATCGGGCTATTTTTGATTCCACCAAACTTGTTCTCTTGATTGTTCGCAAAAAAAAAAAAAAAAAAAAAAAAAAAAGAAAGAAAGGAGAGAGAAAAAAACAAATGGAAAAAATAAAATTCTAGCAAAAAGAAAAAGAGAGGGGGGGGGGAGGAAAAAAAGAGTGAAAAAAGCCAGAGAAACACAAAATTCCCATCTTCATTAACAAAGGAAGCATCATCAAACGAATCAATTTTGCTTGTCCAGTCCAGAGAGAGCGAAGGACCATTCATTTTCTCTCTCTCTCTTTCTCTTTCTCTCTCTCTCCCTCCCTCCCGTTACCAAGCGTAATCAACTCTCGCGTTGAGCAGTTTTTAATCGACATTCCGCGTGATTCGAGCTGAATTTCCTGCTCGATTCCTTAATCCTCTCGATTAATTGGTGGGACTGGGGCTGGCAACCCGGTCGAAAGAGAGAGGCCAGAAACAACTATACACGCACACACACACACGCAGACGCACACGCACGCACATATACATACAAGGAGAGGCAATGTGTATAACGTATAGAATGGGACGAGACGTAGAAGCGAGATGGACGATCGAGTTACGTGGGGCCCCGAGTGCGAACTTGACACCAAGGCAAGGACGCGTTTCGAAAGGAGGAAATAAAAAAATACACGCCGGGCCCAAGCCGTTAAAGAACATCAGCAAGTCAGCTGTTGAAGACGCACGCAACGACGCACGATCGCCGAATAAATCACGGGTAAAAGGATCGCAGACGGTGCTGAGTCGAGGTCGAGTCTAGACTCTTCCAGACTCTTTATCCATTAAAATTAAGGAGGAGGAGAGGAATCGCGAGGAACAGACAAAATAACGGTATTCGTATTCCGAGATTCGTTTCCTTTTTTTCCTCCTTTTTCTTTTTCTCTCTCTCTCTCTCTTTTTTTTTCTTTTTTTCCTCGAAGAAGCGTCTTAGCGTGGCGAGGAATTCGGTAGGATTTCGATTCTCCTCCAGGGTCGTTTTTCTTAAGTTTATTGGTAAGGTAGATTGGTTTGATTAAAGGAGTTCGCGATAAAGGGGAGATTGTTGCACGCTTTGCTCCCGGTTTTTTATTCCGCTCGAACGGAACGGAATTTCTAATGTTAAGTCAATCGGGCTTTCTTCGATCTTGATTCGATCTTGATCGATAATTCGTTTGTTTCTTTCTTTTTCTTTTTCTTTTTTTTTTTTCTTTTCACGATTTTATACACGCGAAAAGGATTTCTTCAATTAGTGAGAATTATGCTGTATTATGTTTTTCGATCTCTATATTATGATCTATATTCTTATTTTCCTGCTCAGGTTTATGTAACGCCGTTTCGCAAGATCCGAGTATAGTTACGAACGATCAATTCTCTTTCGTTTTCCGATACGTATCCTCGATATTTCTCTCTCTCTCTCGGCTCGAGTTGAAACGATTATTTTAAAAAAAAAAAAAGAAAAAGAAAAAGAAGTCGGAAACGAATCGAAATTGTGCTTTTGAATGCGAGAAAAGATTTCAATCGTCGGTTTCTTTATCTAAGAGAACAACTTCTTTATTTAAGAGAACAAGAATTCGTCGATTTTGAATGATTTTGTAAATTTTGAAGATACAATAATGAAAAAAAAAAAACAAGGTGAAGTTTAATTGAATATTTTACTCGAAAAGAGATTGAATGTTTAATGCTATATGCACCTCCTACGATCATAAGCAAAATTGTAGGATGAAAAAATTCTCATCTCTAACTTGTGACATAATTTGTCACAAAATCCCGAGCCCGGCCAAGAAACGAAAATAAATTTCTCCAACGTATGGTATAATAGCTATCAAACGCGGAAACGGATATTTGCCGCAGATTTCCACTTTCGACGAAAGAAAAAGCGCGAAACGATAAACCGAAGAACAAAAGACGAACGAAACAAGCGCATATCCCGGAGATACATTATATTCCCACCACACCGGCGAACCACGTGCACCAAAGTAGCATCCATGGCTTATGAAACATCCCGTCCACCTCTCGGCTCTATTTTACTTGTGCCCCACGGCGTTGCATCCCTGTGAACCCTTCATCTCCGCTCCTCTTCAAATAAGCCTCTTCTCCACCCTCCGCCCCGGCACCCATATTTTTATCTTCCCTCTGCAATCCTTTAATTCCACGACCTCATCGTCCTGCCTGTCCCCTGTACTTCTTCTGTAATCGTATTTCCCTCCGTGTCTTCTACATTCCATTGGAAATGGCCTTTGGCTCGCCTCTGGCCGAAAAGAAAAAAATAAAAAGGAAAAAAGAAAATTGCGCGATACCGAGACTAAGTTCTTTGTAATACAAGAGATTCTCGGTTCACACGTTTCTGATAGAGTATACGTCGGGATCAAGCTTCCTCGTGAGTCTCTCTCTCTCTCTCTTTCTCTCTCTCTTCCCTCCCTCTCCCTGCCTCTCTCTGTTCACGCACACGAGATTATCGCGCTTGATCTCTCGCGCATTCGTTCGTTCCGCTTCGATCGTTTCACGATTCCGTTTTACTTTAACTGACCGTGGTCGAAATTTTTTTTTTTTTTTTTTCCTTTCGAACTAGAAGAGTTTACCTCGTTTCTTGGATTATGAATCAAGTGGCCGATCTAATCTACGATTTGTGTCATCCGTCATGGGATGGGAACGAACGTATTTTTCTTCACACTCCGGAAATGAATGTGCGAATTACGTATTTCGTTCGAACGTTGCGAAATTGTCCAGGTTGAATTTTCTATACGCTATAGGAAGATCTTTTTTTCTTTTTTTTTTTTCTTTTTCGAAACAGACAGACTTATTTAATATTTCTGATATCGCGAAAATTGTTCTGCGGAGTCTAGCCATCAGCTCGATCTCCTCTCCTCTTGGCTTGGAAATATTATCATAACGGTTGTAAAAATTCGTAACGGTTCGACAATCTTCACAGCCTGGAGGCTGGCTGCCTCCGTCGTCACTTTTGCCGGATCAAAGTTTGGCGACTGGCGATAATCCGCTCGAGTTTCTTTTCTTTTTTTTCTTTCTTTTTTCTTTTTTTTTTTTCGGTGACAAGTTTGACCTAATTCGTCGTTCGTCGCTCGGCTTCTTTTCGAAGATACGATAAACGAGATGGAAGAAACGCCTTTATCTCGAGGAAAACCCCCCTCTCCTCTCCCTTCTGTATGTTCGTTTCTATAAGTGTTTTCTATATATAAATTGCGTGAGAAATATTATATAAAGCTATTAAAAACTATTTAGAATGGCGGAGAAAGTGTATACGAGCTATTGTGCTGGAAAATATTCGAAAATACTCGATTATTTTCGATAGGATATGCACAAGTTGTTTACGATATATATTACAAAATCTTTGATCGCTTATCTTTCGTAATTATTTTCAATTATGCATTATGACGCGATAAAATTGAATTTTATTAAAACTTAACGCATAATTGAATCGCTATTCGTAAAGCTGTTTTATTTTTACACTCTTACGAATAATGATGCTTCATTGAAATAAACTTTTTAAGGTCTCTGATTGAATAATTTAATCATTCGAACAAATCAAAACTCGTCAAAATGGCGGATTTTTCCCGTCGTCGAAACCATGAATTTTTGACGAAATTATACAAACATCATTACGTATACCTAATGCATTTAATACATAATTGAATCGACTCCCGTTTACCCCAAATTTATCGAAGCATTCCTCGTGTTATAAGCAATATAATTGGAAACCGAGTTAAAGGATCGATCCTTTCCTTCGAAGATCAAGATCGTTTGTTTCGTCGAGGCTGGAAAAAAGTTGTATCGCGTGTCTCCAAACGATTAAACGGGATTATTAAGCAAGAGCATCGACATGGACGGGATCCTCGGAAGGCCACGGATCGCGACTATGATCCCGGGGCGTGGCGCAGACCAGATCCGAGAAAGGAATCCGTCGTTTTACGTAACAATCTCGAGCGGATCCGCAGACAGGAAACTAACCCACCACCACGTCATTTCTCGCGTGTCCGGGATAGTTTCCACGATTCGATCGCTTTGATCGCTCGTCCCTTGATCGGTCGCCGTCCAACGCCTTCAACGATCCTTCGAACACGCATCGTCGCGACTCCTTCGATCTTCCTTCGAGGAATCCCCGCGCAATACACGAATCTCTATTTTTCTTTCGGTCGTACGATCGCAGCATCGAGATTGGCGGATCAAAGTTGAATCGCGACGATGACGATTGCGGAATTAAAGTCGAGGGAATGTCGAAAATCGGGGCGGAAACCATCCACGGGACAAAAATTGCCCTGTCGCGCGATCGTGGCCGATTCGTGGAACGAGCGGAAGTCGCCGCGACTTTGTTTCCACGCGAGAAACGTCCGTTTCCTTCTCGGGGTATCAATTAGATCGGACAAATTAGAACACGATCCGAGTCAATATTGATATCGAGCAGGAGGAGGAGCGGTAATGAGCGGCGTTGCTCTTTTCTCTTCCCCCTCCCTCTCCCTCTCCCTCTCTCCGTCTCGCGACGCGCAACAGGGAGAGAGAGAGAGAGAGAGAGTGAGAGGAATATAAAAAGAGGATAAAAGGAGGAAAAAAAGAAGGAAGAAAGAGAAGGTAGTAGGTATTTAAGGCTACCGACGGGCGAACTACCACTACTACCATTACTACCGTACAAAGAGGAGCCGAGACACCGAGGGCAGGTACAAAAAGGGGCGCGGGGCGAAAGACGGACAGAGACGAAATAAAAAGACGTGGAAGGGGGAATTAAGAGAGGGAGAGGGAGAAAGAGAGGAGGAGGGGAAAGAGAGAGAGAGAGAGAGACATCTGTATGCGGTAGCTATAAAGCCAGTCAGTCAGGTATGCCTGGAGGCTAGGCCATGATAGACAAGGTCATCCTCTCCCCCCTTTACACGTATGCTCCGGCTACCGCCAATCCTCGTTTACATTTATTTATTTATAAATATACCGCGGCTCTTGGCTAATGCGCAGAGAGAGAGAGAGAGAGAGAGAAGGTAGAAGGGGGAGGGCATAAACGACGGATAAACGACGGACAACGATGTGGAACCCCCTTGACCCCCCGTCGTGGATCGCCTCTCTCTCGTTATTCGGTTAATCGCGGCGCAATAGACGCCGCGAAAAAAGGCTACCGCCGTTACCCGTTCTGTTCGATAACATCGTTACTCTTTCGCACGAGGCAAAGTTCCCAAGGTAGACTTTGCCTCCTCGTGTCCAGTGCAGTGGATTCCCATTCTTTTAATAATTCATTGTTAATCCAGAGACTAGAAATATACGGATGCCGATCGTATCTAATGATTAAACGTTGTAAATATAACTTTATTTCATTGCATACGTTCATCGCGCAAAAATTATCTCGATCATGGCATAGTAGTACACTTACACTTTCGAGTCGAGTTTTGTTTCTTTTCTTTTTCTTTTATTTTCTTTTTTTTTCCCCCCTTCTTTTTCTTTACTTTATTAATTGACGAATCGGTCGGACGATTGATTGTTCGCAGATCTTCGGTAGCAAGGCGGACCTGCAGCTCCACACGCAGATCCACATGCGCGAGGCGAAGCCGTACAAATGCACCCAGTGCTCGAAGGCGTTCGCGAACTCCTCGTACCTGTCCCAGCACACCAGGATCCACCTGGGCATCAAGCCGTACCGCTGCGAGATTTGCCAGCGGAAGTTCACCCAACTGAGCCACCTACAGCAGCACATCCGCACGCACACCGGTGACAAACCGTACAAGTGCCGGCATCCAGGCTGCACCAAGGCGTTCAGCCAGCTGAGCAACTTGCAGAGCCACTCCCGCTGTCACCAGACCGACAAGCCGTACAAGTGTAACTCTTGCTACAAGTGCTTCTCCGACGAGCCCAGCTTGCTCGAGCACATACCGAAGCACAAGGAATCGAAGCACCTTAAGACGCACATCTGCCAGTACTGCGGCAAGAGTTACACCCAGGAGACGTATCTTGCAAAGCACATGCAGAAACACGCGGAGAGGACGGACAAGAGACCTCCTATAATCGGGACGGGGCTGAGGCCGTCGATCCACGCGATGGCGGCCCATCATCAGGACCACTACTGGCCGAAAGTGAGCCCGGACTCGGTAATCAGCGATCTTCACGACCGGTTGCCCCATCACCACACCGACTACCATCAGAACCAGAACCCAGAGATGCTGTTGCCCGGCCACGGCCACCGTGGCGAGTCGATCGAGAACGATTCCAGGCAACAGACACCTCAACCGGGCGCCAATCACCACCCGAACAGCAGTTCGGCGTTCACGCCGATCTCCTCCATCTCGATAAACTCGATCTCCTCCATGCAACACCCGTTGAACCCTCTCAACCACCTGCACTACCCGGCCAGCCATCATCCAGCCTCGAGGCCCTACCTCTACGAGGCGTTCAACTCGACGCAGAAATCCTCCCCAGCGTCCTCATCGTCCGGGGTCACGTCCGGCACGACCACCAATCAGAACGCGACCTCGTTCCCCAATCAATTGATCAGCCTCCACCAGATCAGGAACTACGCGCATCAACCTAACCTCGGCAACCTAGGCAATTTAGGGAACCTAGGCAATCTGAGCAATCTCAGCAATCTGAGCGCGACGATGGAGAGTCACGCTCTCCTAGGCGGACTCAAGGAGAAGCAGTAACTCCGGCTGGTCTTGGAGATTAGGAACAACAAAAAAAGGAGAAGAAGAAAAGAAAAGAAAAGAAAAAAAAAGAAAAAAATCTATATCGCTATTTCTCCTCGATTTCTTTTTTTCTTTATCCGCGTACACTTGGTGTTCCATGTTCATCCCCATGTTCGTCCTGTCGTCTCCCCCCTCCCCCCAAGTTTTTCAAGAGAAAAACCTGCGCGAGGGGCCAGCCAACTCGATCGACGCGTCTCATCTACGGCGAGAAAAAATTTTTTTTTTTTTCTCATCCGCCGATAGACGCGTCGATCGAATTCGCCGCTCCTCGTCGCCCCGTCTCTCTCTTCCCTCCGTTTTTGTAAAAAAGATCCCGTAGAAAATTGTGTGACCACTTTTTTTTAAAAAAAAAAAGAACCTTGTTGTTGTACGATGCGTGCAAAATCGTTCCTGTCTTTCCTTTCTCCGAGCTCGGGTGACCGAGGGTGGCCAATCGCTCGAGGATGATCGTTAGGTTGAAATTTTTACTTAGTTTTAAGTAAAGAGATAATTAATGAAGGATTTTTACGCGCGTTGTATCCGTACACATTCGTCAGTTGTACGTATAAGAAGACACCCAGGTTTTCCTATTTCGATAGGAAATTTTCTTTTAAACGATTATCTTTTTTTTTTTATCAGTTAGCCAATCTCTTACCAGTTAGTCAAAGAAAAAAAAACCCTTCTCTTTTCCGAAGAATTCTAAACAAACGAGAACGATCGTGTGGGGGGAAAAAGAAAAAAGAAATCCTATCGTTCCATCCGGTGAAGTATTATTAATCTTCTCGAAAAGCATTCGCGAGACGAATGCAAATCGGCGACTTTTAATCGCTCCATTGCGACCGTGCATCCATGCATGAAGAACGAATATTAGAAAGTAACCCTGTTCGGCGCGGTATCGATCACGGCTTCCCATCGATCCATCGTGAATCGGCAGGATCGATCGAGCCTCCCCAGTGTAACCGGCCGTTTAGCCTGATTAACTTTCACGTTCGTGAAGTTAGATAGAAAGTAGCTTGGAAAGATAATCGACGGGCGTGTTTCTCGATGTCCTCGGCGAATAGTCACCCAGACAGGGATCCATGCTGGCACAGAAATCCTGACGCATTTCCTAGTGAAACTATTTTCGAGGGACGTCCCACCCGAGTTCCAACCGAACACTTTTCCTCCTCCCTTCGAAATTCATCCATGAAAGGTCTCCTTGGGGTGCGAATATACATATATATATATATATACATATATATATTTCAGAGAGTAAAACTCTCGGGAAAGTTGAGATTATTTTTCGCAAGTAAGAAAAAAGTACGCCAAGAGTGATTTTGTTCCAACGATAATTTTTATTCTCGTCCTGAAAATTCTAGTTGGCGAAAAATAATTCTCGCGCCCCAAGGATGCGTTAACGATAATTTTTCCTTCAAGGTAATTATTCCTCTTGTATTTTTTTCTTTATCTTTTTTCCACTTCTTTTTTTTTCTTTCTGGTATACTTGATGACTCGGTGGTCCCATCGACGATCATGCAATCTGGTGTCAATGAAATTTTTAACTCGATTGGCGCGTATCTGTCTCTCTGGCGCGTACGTACAATTTTCGTTTACGATTTTTTTCTTTTTCTTCTGTGTTAAAGATCCGTGGAATTTTGATTTAATTTTCATGGATTTCGTTATCACGACGACTCGTAGTGGTATTTTTGGTGTTTTATCACTTTGGGGCAAGCGACTTTGCTGGTTAGCCTCGTTACACGTACGTGATACGTGTGTAAAATATCTCCGTGATACCACTGCTTTTGACCCTTTTCCTCTATATTCCATATACGGTAGAATGTATTGGCTTGCGTTATTGGCTTAAATTACAAAGCTGTCGTATAACTTTATTATCTCTATTGAAATATTATATTTCGAAAAGTACTCTTCTTCCAAAATTCCAACTGGCCAACAGAACGCGAGGAGTCGCGATCATAAACAAACTACAAGAATCCAATCGCAAACCAATGAATTAAACGAGTTAATAGCTCTCGAGAGCGACGATGTTTTTACGTTCTGTATTAAAAAGAAATTGATTTAAATTATAAGGTCGTAAAGTTCCCTTGATTACCGGTGGAGAAACGAAAGAAAAGCGGGGGAGGGGGGGGAAATCTGTATAACCGACGAGAATCGATGGGACCGCCGACAATTCCGTTCTTTTCGCTTTTCTGCCTCCCAGGAGCATCGTACGTAAGAGGGAATAGCAAAGCCAGGAGAAATCGTGTCGTGGAGTAGAGCTATTTTCCAAGGGGTGGCTCACCCCCTGAAACCGGTGCAAGGGGGTGGGCATACCTTTCTGGGTCGAGTGGACGTTTCGCTCGCAACGGGATAATTAACGAAGCGAATGTGTGTATGTGTGTCTGAGAAAGCCGGAAACTCTGCTGTGTGGTGTGTGTGTGTGGTGTCTGTGTGTATGTGTGTTTATGTGCGCGCGTGTCTGCGTGTATATGTATGTATGTATGAGCGGGTGGAAGAGGGGTAAAAAAAAAAGAAAAAAGAGGGAGAGAAGAAAATGGGAGTCTAAGCATCACACGCACTTTTTAAAAAAATAAATAAATAAATAAATAAATAAAATAGGAGTTACACACGTACACACATCGAGGGCACAAATCGTGTGAATACCTTTGAGGACGAAAGGAGAAGAGGAGTGTATCAGAGAGAGAAAGAGAGAGGGTGCAAGAGAGAGAGAGAGAGAGAGAGACTTAGAATAGAATTGACGACAGTGCCACGAAATAATTAAATGTGAAAGTAACGGAGATAATAGAGAATATAAAAAAAAAGAGAAAAGGAACGAGGAGTAGTGTGTGTGAGAGAGAGAAAGAGAGGAAAGATTGAAAACGCGAGCAACTACACAGGCGCACAGAGAAAGAAAGAAATAACGAAAGAGAGAGAGAGAAAGAAAGAGAGAGAAAGAAAGAGAGAACGATACGGAGAACCTCCTTGTATATAGTTATTATATAAATATATAAATATATATATATATATATATAAATAAATGAATAAATAAATATTATATATTATTATTATTAATTGATTAATTAATTAATTGATCGATATTCGGTAGGTGCATAAGGGGAAAAAAAAAGAGAGGAAGAGGATATAGACTCTACTGAAGATATTCTAAGTACCTTGTCTAACGAGAAAACAGCGAAAAAGAGAACGAGAGAGTGTGTGTGCGCGTATGTACGTATGCGTGTGTGTTATGCTAGGGATGATCGCGTGTATGAGAGAAAAAAAAAAGAGAGAGAATGGAAAAAGAGAAGAGAGAGAACGAATGGAGAAAAGGGAGGGAAAAGAAGTAAGCAATCGTTGCCCAAAGTTATTTACGATAATTTTTCTTTCTCTTAAGAGCGCGTTTCCGTTCCGTACGTATTCGCGGTTACGACCAACCTCGACGATCGGTCTTCCTTCGTTTTTTTCTTGTTTCTTCACCCAGTTTTTTTTTTCTTTTCCTTTCATTTCGACAGTCTATATAATAATGTAAAATAAAGCGCGATCGTCGAGGTCGATCGAACGAGCTATTTAGAAAAATTCGAGGCGTGAGAAAATTCGCCGGCGTAGCGAAGAAAAAAAAAGGAAAAAAAAAAAAAAGAAAAGAGAGAAGAAGAACACTGTGTACTATAGATAATTTCTTGTTACGGCGCCGCCAGTGTTTCGTTTCGTGACTCTTCCTCTTAATCGGTCTTAATCGATCCGCGAGGTACCAGGGTTTATGAAAAGATTTTTTTCTTTTTATTTTTACCATATTTTCAAACAATCTAACAGAACCTACTATTTTTTTAATTTCTCCCAATTTTTCTTTAAACGTGAACTTAACTCGAACCGCTCGTTCCTCCTTCCGACGAAAAAAAAACGAAAGAATTATTCTTGTTCATCTCCGTCCATCCTCCAGTTCGATGGACGAAAAACAAAAAACGAAATACAAAATTTCCTGCCCCCCTTCTCTCCCCGCTTCTTCCTCTCATCTCCTCTTCTCCCTCCTTCTCGAAGAGAGGCGAGGAAACGAACACGAAACGCGACACGATCGGCGCCCCACCTCTATGCTCAAGTTGTTTAAAAACTAATTAGTTTGTTAACTAAGAAAAACGAGCGAGTGACCAAGAGCGATCGATACGATGTACGAAAGTATTGATAGGGAGAGTGCGTGAAGAGGAGAAAACGAGGAAAGAGTTTTTAGTTTAATAATTTCGCGTGGAAAGGACACACAGCCCGATCGCGGTTTCAGGCACTTTCGTCTCGTTCGTCGACTCGTGTTTTCCCCGTCCTCGGTCTAGCGTGAGATCGTTAGATCGATCGAGGATGCGATCCAAATGCGTAGAACGCGAGAAATGGAACAGGAGGCGGGGGAACGTCGCGTCACGGGGTGAATAGCGCACGAAGAAAATCGAATAGAAAGGGAAGAAGGGGACGGTGTATTTCGGGCAATAATAAATATCGAGGAAGAAAAGAAAACGAAGGCGATCGTTTTTTTTTTTTTCGTTGATAATAAAATTGAACACAGGGGGGGTGGGGGTGGGGACACGGGGCGAGAGTGGTGGAATTTGTTTTTTTTTTCACGGGGGTGTGAGTGGTTGTAAAACGAGCGTCGTTGTCAGGTCCCCCCGCGCTTTAATTGTGATCTTATTTTTTTTTTTCTGTCTATCCTTTAGTTTCCATTTGATGATTATTTTATTATTATTTTATTAATATTATTATTAATATTATTATTATTATTATTATTATTATTATTATTATTATTATTATTATTATAATTATGATTTCGTTTAATAAACTGTCACGTTAAAAGAACACCGCACTCTAACTTGTGGAAGGATGAGAAACGCGCTGAAGGATGAGAGACGCGTTTTTCTCTCTTCCGTCACCGTTATCATCTCAGTTCCATCCACCATGAGTGAACGCCACCCCCTTCAATTCGAGAACCCTCTCTCCTTTCTCTTCTCTTCACGTCGAACGATGCAAATCGTGAAGGAATTCCTGTATCCTTGTAACTTTACGTTTTTTTTTTTTTTTTGTATTGTATATTTCTTTACAGAACAAAGGTTCTTCCGTTTATTTCAACACACGCAAACACATGTTTCTCGAATATAAAGTGACAGCGATTGTAATTTGATTTTAGAGATTAAAGTAGTAGGGGAGGTGGTTTCTTTTTTTTTGTTGCAGAAGAACCTTCGTGCAAAATCTTTTTCTCCTTCGTCTTCCATGATAGATTTTTCCAATTTGTTTTTTCTTTATTATTATTATTACTATTATTATTATTATTATTACTATTATTATTATTATTATTATTATTATTATTATGATTATTATTATTATTATTATTATTATTGTGTACTTACCACGTTTACTTTCTTTTATATTATTTTTTTCTTTTTCTTTCTTTTTTTTTATCCCACAAAATTCGCAGTAAGATGCCGTCCATTATGCTTTCGGAAACTAACGAAGACTACCAAGGGATGCGGAGGATCGATCGTTTACGAGCGCAACTTCCTCACCTCGTTGGCTTCGAGTCAATGGCGAAAGGAATTCCGTTTTTGCGTCATCGTGTGTTGCACCGCGCGGATTTTTCTATCGCGAATCACGTGAAACATTCCATGGTTACGATGAAATTTATAGATGATTACGAAAAACTCTAATTCTCGATCGTTCTTTCACACTCCTCCAATAGAAAGAATTATTTTCATAAACGCTGTCAACGTAATTAATGTTTCTCGAAATATTTTGCGAGATTTTAATCGACAATTGTTATTAGATCCTCGACGAGTTTGGCGAATAAGAGTTTCTCCTTCGAATTCAGATAACGATGATATTGGATTCTGTATCTGTTGTTGTACCATTTGAAAATTTTAACAAATGGAACGTGTTTTTAATATTTGTAGAATGCTTTTTCTCTCGAAGAACGATCGAGAATTCGCAACGAATACAATATGTTTCTCGCTTATAGAACCATCGATCCTTTTGATCCCCGAATAATTAGTTCCTTTAAAAAAAGAAGAAAAAAAAAAAGAAATTCATTAATTTTCCGGCAAAAAAGAAAAAAATTGATCGAGACAAAATATATATACGCGAATCCGAAAAGAACGGATAAAGAGGAACGCTTGCGGTCTTTCGACCAAATGAACAAATTATCGTTGATTGATCGATGATAAAAAAAAAAAAAAAAAAAAAAAAAAGAAGAGAAAGAAAATTGCAAGCATTCATAATTTTCTTTTCTATCGTACGCTATAGAGGTTCGTATTGATCGAAATATATTTATGATTCCACTTATGGGTCCCTTTAACCCTGAAACGTAAATTCAATTCGATCTTTCGACGTTTTCGCCGTTCGTGCACGCGATTTCGTGAAAAATTGCTAGAGTGATATACAACGGATATATTTAATCTTCTCTCGATTGTGATAATAATTTTTTGACTGATAAACGAGAATCGGAAAGACTGCCTATTTGTTTTTTACCTTTTATTGAATTGTTAGGGACTTGTAGTAGACTGAGAACTTCTGCGTGATGTTTCTTGATCGATTGTTGAGGAAGAAGGGGGGGAGGGGGAGAGTGATGCGGTGGGTGATGAAGAGTTGCGAAGCGACAAAAATGGAAAACTCTCTTGTATTGTATATTCGGCTCGTCCGATCGATTCGTTTTATTAAACTCGTTACGTAAACGATTTACCAGGAACGAGGAATAAACGATCGTAATCGTTTCTCACGTTGATATTTTACATCGAAATTTCTTCAGGGTTAAAGCGACTGATGAAAAAAAAAGAAGAAAAAAAAGAAAAAGAAAAGAGAAAAAAAAAGAAGTCGACTTGAAACGTTTCTATTACTCGTTGTAATAATCGTCAATTTTCGCGCTTTAGGAAAAAGGAAAGGGTTGCGAGTGTGCGAAGGCAGCACACGTGTGTGTATGTGTGTGTGCGTGTGCGTGCGCGAGAATGAGTAATAAAATAAACGAAGGTGTGAATGAGGATGTAAGAGAGAACGAGAAAGAAAAGGAACAAGGAAAGAGAGAGAGAGAGAGAGAGAGAATGAAAGAAAGAGAGAGAATGGAAGAGAAAGAATCGAGAGACTCTCACGTATATAGGCAATGTAAGAAAAAAACGATATATTGATTATATTGCGTGGTACGAACAGAACTGTGATATTTTATTGTATAAATTTACGGAGAACAAAGAGGAGAGAGAGAGAGAGAGAGAGAGAGAGAAAGAGAGAAAGAAAGAGAGAAAAAGAAGAAAATGAAGAAAATATGAAGAAACACAAATCTCTAAACGGATATACTTATATTATACGGTAGTAGAAACGCGCGCGGGATATTACTGTATTTTACAAAGAAGTGCATCCTTAAGCCATTTGAAAAAAATAAATAAATAAATAAATAAATAAGAAGAAAAGAAAGAAAAAAAAGAAACAGAAAAAAATGAAAAAAAAATGAAGAAAAGAAGAGAGAGAGAGAGAGAGAGAGAGAGAGAGAAACGCGATCGTACGCAATCGCGTGCCTAGCGCGCCAAGCCGGGTATCCCTTTTCGAAGATTTGAGTCGCTTCCGCGTTTCTTTCTTCGAACGCGGAAGTTTCACGAGGGTGTAAAAAAAAAAAAAAAAAAGAAAGAAAAGGAACACGCGTAAAAAAAGAGCTTTTTTAATAATTAAACGTTGGAAGCTTCTTAATAATAAAGAGTTGCCCTCCTGTCCGGTCCATTCCTCAGCTTTGAAAGGAATACCCAGCGATTTTCGGGGCACGTCGTGAAAGCCCTAGCGTCTAATCGTTTCCTGTTTGTAAAGTATATATATAGATATATAATATAGATATATTATATATGAATTAAATGTTTGATAAGAGGAAGAGAGTGGGAGAGTGTGAGAGAGTGAGAGGGAGAGGAAAGAAGTGAGAGAAGCGGAAGAGCGACACGATCAAGATCCGATTTCGACGTATTCGAGAAAGAGATTTTAAGAAAAACACACACACAGACACACACGCACACATACATACACACACAAACACGCGGTAAAAACAAAAAATAATAATAATAATAAAAAAAAATATAAAAAAAAAAAAGAAAGGGAGAAGAAGAAGCTAACACGGTCGTACACAAAATACCTACACAAATACACATTGTTTAATAGAGTTTATATAGAGAGTAAGAGTAAAAAAAACACGATGAAGAAATTACATCTCTGTAAAGTTTCGACGGAGGATCACGTTTTTTCGCGTTACTGATCGTCCCTCGCCCGTGTCCCAAGAATAAAATGAAGAAAGAACGTCGAAGAATATACCATGTTTCCTAATCCCTTGCCGATCGAGAAATAGATGAGAGACAGAGAGATGATCGAGAAATAGAGAGAGAGAGAGAGAGAGAGAGAGAGAGAGAGAGAAGGGAAAAGAAAAGAAATGAATGAATTTCGAAGGTAAAGAGAAATTGACTGGTTCGGTTTTAATATTGCTGTAAGATATTCGCAAAAGGGTGGTTCCTTTTTATATTCGGTTTAATATTGGATATTGAGACGTTCGTATTGCCGATGTTAAATATTTTTCAATAATACTTCGAAAGATTGCACGGATGTAATGTCTTTTACTTAAATATGGTGCTTTATGAAGATACTATTGAAACGAATTAAGGATGAAAGCGAGTACGATAAATCTTGGGCGATAAAGTAAGATGAAAATGGAGGAAAGAATTCACAGTGGTAAAGTAACGATAAATTTTCTAAATTTAAATAATAAAATTTGCAATATTCTACAGCAATATTCTTTGAGAGGAACGAAATATCTGAACGGAGAAAAGAGATTGGAATCATTACAGTTAGATATTACTATAAATTACGTAGAAAAGGAAGGGAAGTAACAACGTAAACTGCGACCAGTGAATTCTAAGAGACAAAAATGATGGAATTGAATATGTCGAAAAGATTTGAGAAATATTGACGAATTCTATTGATGATTTCAGGAAATGAATGGCAAATTCATGTCATGAATATTTTAATAAAAAAAAGATAAAAATTCACGTAAATTTTATTCCATTCGTCTAAATGGATCTTAAAATCCGCCACGTTGAATGTAACAATTTTTCCTTAATAAAATATGTTGGTTAAAAACTAGTGGTGGTCCATAATCCCAAGAAAAGAACGTAATAAAATGAGAAACCACGACAGAAAATTTATATGACGATAAACCCACTGTCCTTAAATCTAAATCCTTACATAATCCTTCAAAGTAGCTTTGACACGCATTATTCTCAATCAAGGAATAAATTTAAAAAAAAAAAAAAAAGAAAACTATCTTTCCATTATAAACTCAACAAAACCGTTTACGGAACGTATTCACGAAACGTTTCACGACAAATTCAAAATCTTGAGAATGAAATGAAAAAAAAAAAAAAATCCATGTCTTTCGAATTCACGGTATCGCAGTCTACTACATTAACAATTTCATCTCCTAATGACATCATACGCAAGAACTTATCGTTCCGCAGAGACCGTGAAATCCGCGATAATTTTCTGACCCGTGAAACGATGCGAAAAATCAGAAACCATCGAGTTTTTCCAAGATAAATAGATCGTAAACGAGATGAACAGCGAAACTCGTTTTATTAATTAATAAACCGTGTACGCATGAACGTGATACAACGAAACGACGATCATCGTTCCACGCGTGTTTTGATTATTATATAGAAAGAAAGATAATGGAACGTTGCTCGTCCTGAATAAGAAACGATCGCAGACTGAATGAAGGAGGAACCGTGCGTTTTTCATTTTCTTTCTAGCGCGAGCACGACAACGGTACAAAAGAATTAAAAAGAAAAAAAGAAAAAAAGAAACAAATAGAGGAATGAAAGTGAAGAAATAACTTGAAGAGACGGAGATGCTCGTGTCCTCGTGGAAATTCGTACAAGGAAACGGATTCTTTTCGATGATCCGAAGGTTTCCATAATAATCTTTGTAAAAATTGATGAGCGAAACTTCTGAGAAACGATTTTTTTGTACGAATTTCGTACGAATAAAGTTTCATTGGTTGCTGCAGTGAATTTTATTCGAGGACGAAGAATGACGATCTGCGATAAAATTAATGAAATTTAAAGGGACTAAAAAGGAATGTGGAACGGCAGATGCGTCTTTCTTGGTCCTTCGATTGGTTGAAGTAAAATACCACAAAAAATGGAAATGGTGTTGTATTCATAATCGATTTTCAAAACTTTTCGTGACCATTTTTTCTTGATTCCCCCTGTCTCACGCAGGCAAACCTTGTAAAACTAATCCCCGATCCCGCTCCCCATCATCGACACTAATTGTTCGTCCTTTTTAACAAATATAACAAAACTTACGTCTTACTAATCGAGATTAGCGATGCGGAAAGCCCCAGTAGTTTATTCGAATTTTTGAAAGCAAGTAAAATTAGAAAGTTAAAATACTTGAAAAGGTCGAAAAACCTGCTGCGGCATTCTGTATTTGCAAAGTGTTTCATAATTCCTCACCAAATGACTTTTGCTTCAAAATGTCTTTAAATATATGTATTTTTATCTCAATTTTACAAGAGAGAACGATAATTTTAATGTCAAGATAATAAAAAAAGGTAATTTCTTCAGAAATCTTTATTTTCTTTTTATTTTGTTGATAATGATAAATAATAAATCTTTATTTTATTCTAAATTATAGAATTAATAAATATAGTAACAAGTAATAATAACAAATAATAATGAAAATAATTAATAAAGACAAAATTTTAAATCGCGCTATAAAAATTGAATTTAGTACTAAAAGTTTGTATAGGTGGCGTATGATTCTAAATTATATGAGAGCGACATCTCTGAGAAATTACGATCAATCAAAGTACGATTATCAATCGATATAGTAGAAGGTACATGGAATTTATATTGCGCGTGCGTATAAAATATGTCATAATCAGCTGATTAAATCAGATGAAAAGATGGCTGGCATGCAGCTGACTCCTTTCGGTGTCAGATAACTGTCAAAAGAAATAGCTTCTATCCATAACTTTTCGTTTACTATATCAATAAAATTTTGCTTCAGATGTGTAAATAGATAGTTGTAGTACAACATGGCATTTCTCGAGGTTCATTTAATAATCTATTGAGATATTTTGTATAATATTTTTTTTTGTGATTTATACTTAACCTCACTCTTTGTAGTTCAAGACAAAAAATCAATTATTTTTCAGTGGAGACGCTTCAATTTCTTCGATCTTAAAAAAGAAGTTGACGGTGGAAAAGTAGCTACGGCACTTGGTGTGAGTTACTTTCAATTCAAATGCAATTTTTCCTGACATTACTTTCGAATATAGGTTAAGATATTGTGCTCGATATATATCGTATATTTTGTTAATCAGGATGCTCAAGTAATAGCAGCTACGAGCGGTAATGGAACTTTAGTGTTCGGAGATAATACAGGCAATGTGCATTTAGTAAATAGGACTTACGACGTTATCACATTTCGCGCTTATGATCTTACGTTAACATTAGCTCAACAAGTTCAACATTCCACTTTTCTATTCACTATTGGTGTTAGTATTATTTCATTACTATTATAAATTTATCACAAAAATATTTGTTATTGAAAAATTTATTTATTTAGGAAGATGAACCAGGTTGTAATCCTACTATAAAGGTATGGAATTTAGCTAAACCAGATAAACAAGGCAATCCAACATGTGTCCGTATAAGTAGAGCTATACCAAGTTACAGAGGAGTTCCTGCAACTGCTCTGTGTGTGCATACTAGTCTTACATTAATGGCTGTTGGTTTTGGAGATGGTTCTATTATGCTTTATAGGTAAATTTATATAAATATCAATTTTCTTTTAATTTTCTAACAATATTTAATATATAGTTTTTGATTCTCTCTAGGGGTGATTTAACTAGAGAAAGAAGAAACAAGATAAAAGTTTTAAAAGTTACCAATGTTTCCATTACTGGTTTAGCAATAAGATCTAGTGGCAAACAAAATCATTTATTTGTTGCCACAACAAATAGTGTTTTTTTATATAATATTACTGTTAAGGATAAAGAATTTAAATCCTCCTTAGACACTATGGGTTGCGCTAGAAAATGTAGTGTTCTTGCAGAATCCATGCAAGATAGTCATTTCATGATTGGTCGTAATGATGTAATAATATTAAAAAAATTTCATTATAGAACATATAAAAAATATCCTCTTATTTATAATAATTTTATTTTATATTAGGCAATTTATTGTTACACACCAGATGGTAGAGGTCCTTGTTATGCAGTAGAAGGTCAAAAAATTATGTTAGAATGGTTCAGAAGTTATCTAGTTATTATAGCAAAAGAAGCTGCTAATGTTCCAAGAACAACTACCATTTCTGCGAAACCAAGGCAAGAATATTTCACATGTTTATAATTTTTATATTAAATAAGAATTAATTCTCAATCTATTATTATATCTATTTATAGTACTATAGAACCAATACCTCCAGGTGTAGATAAACATATGATCACGGTTCTCGATATACAAAATAAATTTATTGTATTTTCTGCATCAATGTTGTCTGTACAAGCTGTTCTATCAGAATGGGGTGGATTTTTTATACTCAGTGGTGACAATAAACTTTATAACTTGGATGAAAAAGATTTGCAATCGAAATTAGCATTACTTTTCAAAAAAAATTTATATGATGTATCTATAAGGTAGGCAATGAAATGTTAATTATAAATTAGTTTTAAAAATTATAAAAGTTATAAATTAAATTTATAAAAAACGTTTTTTAATTAAAATTATAAAAAATTATAAAAAACATTTTAATAATAATTTAATATTACATCATTTTTAGAATAGCTAAAAATCAACAATATGATGCTGAAGGACTTGTTGATATATTTCGACAATATGGCGATCATTTATACTCAAAAGGAGATCATAATGGAGCAATAGAACAATATATTAAAACTATTGGAAAATTAGAACCATCATACGTAATTAGAAAGTTTTTAGATTCTCAACATATAGATAATCTAACAACTTACTTACAAGCTTTACATAAAAATGGACAAGCAACAGAAGATCATACAACTTTACTATTAAATTGTTACACGAAACTTAATCATACAGATAAATTAAAAGAATTTATTATGGTAAATTATTGATTTGAATATAATATTAATTTTGAAACGATTATCTTGTATTGTATTATTCTATAATTTTAGACAAAAGATAGGGAGGTTGATTTTGATGTTGAAATTGCAATAAAAGTTTGTCGTCAAGCATCACCGGAAGATGCCTTATTACTTGCACAAAAACATGGCCGTCACGAATGTTATCTTCGTATTCAAATAGAAGATAAACAGGAATATAAGAAGGCATTAGAATATATAGCAACTTTAGAATTTGAAGAAGTATGTTCATGATATAAAAAATTTAATTCGTTTTATTAATTTTAATCAATTTTTTAGGCAGAATCTAACATGAAAAAATATGGTAATATTCTCATAGAAAATGTACCAGATGAATCGACTCAATTTTTAAAAGCTTTATGCACTAATTATAGGCCTTCCAATAAACCACTTGTAGATCAGGTAAAATTAAATGATCAAGAAAATAGATTAATAATGTAGACTAATAATATAAATATAATAAAAATACTATTTCTAATAATTTATTTGATTCAGGAAACATTGTATGGTAATATTTGTCAAGATGTTGATAAAGCTAATCCAGAAGATTTTATTCATTTGTTTTTAAATAGTTCAGAACGTCTTGTAGAATTCTTAGAACATTTAGTGAAAACTCATAGCAAGTTAGTATATTAATTCAGATATTAAAAAAAAAAATTCAGTTTGTATTCTAAATTAGATGTTTTTTTAATACATAGATGGAGTACTTTAGTATATAATACATTAGTAGAGCATTATCTTCATGTATGGTCAGCTTTGAATGATGATGTGACAAAAGTACAATATGAACAAAAAATTGTTCGACTTTTACAAAATTCGGAAGCCTGTTATGATAAAGATCAAATATTAATCTTATGCTATCAACATAATTTTAAACGCGGTTTACTTTTTCTTTACGAAGAAAATAAATTGTAAGTTAAAGTTAATTTATATAATCTGTTACAATTCGAAATTTTATTTATATTATATATATTATACATAGATATCAGGAAATATTACGATTTCATTTACGTGAAGGAGATAATGAGCAAATCTTAGCTACGTGTAAACGATTTGGACATCAAGATCCAAATTTATGGGTTCAAGCTTTATGGAGTGTTGCAAGAAGTAAAGAAGCACCAGCTAAACTTCTTGCAGATATATTAGCATACATAGGTATATATAAAATTCAACTTAATTATTTTAATCGTGTATAATATATTATATTTTTAAAAAAAAAAATTATATACAGCTCAGGAAAGATTATTATCACCATTGATGGTTATTGATGCAATTTCTACTTCACTTTCCTGTACCTTGGGAGATATAAGAACTTATTTAAATAGCGTATTATTAACAGAACATAAACAAACTCAAGCAGATATGGAGTTGACTGAAAAATATCGAGCAGATACTCAAAAAATTCGAGAACAAATAGAATCAATTAAAAGTAGTACTATAATCTTTCAAGGATCGCGTTGTAGTGCTTGTCATCATCAATTAGAACTTCCCTCGGTACATTTTATGTGTCAGCATTCATATCATCAACAGTAAGTATAGAGTATCAAATATAATAATATTTAAACATTTAAATATATCTTTGTTTTATTTTCATTATAGTTGTTTTCAAAGCTTTTCGGAAAATGAAAATGAATGTCCAGCTTGTTTACCAAATAATAAAAAATTGTTGGATATTATAAAAGCGCAAGAACAATCGAAAGATCTTCACGAAACATTTCATAGTCTATTAGATCGAGCAGAAGATCCATTTTCATTAGTTGCTGACTACTTCGGTCGCGGAGTCTTTAAAAAATTAATGGTGATCACTGATAATGATAAATCATTATCCACATTTGAGAAATCAAAATTAAATTATGGACCAGGTGCAGAAGCTAGAATCAGATTAACAGAAGGTAAAACTACAACGTTAGGTAAATAAAATTTTACTAAACTAAAAAATTTTATTATTTTTTATTATTTTATATTTGTAAAATATAATAGTATTTTTAATATAAATTAAATATTATTTTAGGAAAAACTGAAACTCGTCGTCCTTATGATAATTTTTCTACAATAACGGATGATCGATTGCGATCATTTCCAAAATCAGATCTTTATTCTTCGTCCTTAGAAGCAAATATCTCTGGTACAGCTAGTGACATATCTACCCCACGAGGGAATTCAAGAAAAGCTTCTCCAATACCTATACGAGAAGCTCGCATTTTAAATAGTACAACACCAAAATCATCGCCAATTCAGAAATCTTACATACCACCGAAAACACCAATTGTACCATCTAATCCATTTGGAACAGATGATTATGATGAATCAAAAAATCCATTTTCCGAAGATAAAGATGATGACACTAATCCTTTTAAAGATAACGACGATACAAATCCATTTAATGATGATGACGATGATTATAACAAGAACTTAAATCCTTTTGGTAGATAAATTGCATTTATTATATTCATCTGTTTTAATCATTAAATTTATAAATCATTAAATAAGAAAATCACGAAAAAAGATATTGTAAATGTTACTGTCATGTTACGTATGAAAGTGTAAATTCATATTAATTTTTATCAATATAATTAGAGAATAGTATAATTCTTGTTAGAGGACACAATCTAAATGTATCATGAATTTTTTATTATTTTTCCATTTTATATATCATATAATATTATTATACATCGTATAATAATGATATTTTTGGTGCTTCATGAAAATTGTAAAATGAAATGTTATAATCATATAAAAAAACTAAGACATATGTAGGTATATTAAATAATTTATTGTATATATTCATTTGTGTATATCACGTTTAAATTTTAACATATATATTCTACAAAATGTCTATTACTATCTTATTCATTGATATGAAATATGAAAAATACTTTACATTTTACAAAAAAATATATCTATTAAAATGAGTGTTTTCCAAGTAGTAATTAATAAATAAGTTATTCATAAAACAAAAATATCTAATTATATATGATTCAAAGTATGTTTCCATTCATATATTTGATCACTTATTCTAAAAGCATTCCAATAATCAATAGTTTCTGAAGATCGTGGCTTTACAGAAACAGGAGTACAATATTCATCAATAGATATAGGTGTAAAAAAATCAGAAAGTATTGGCACAACATCTTTTTGCCTTGGTTCTGGATCTTTACTACGAGTTAATCTACTTGGCAACTGATTTTCATCTATAGATAAATCCACCAAATTTTTATAAATTACTTCATCAAGTGGAAAATCTAAAGCAGTAGAAATCTGAAATAAAAAATATAAGAGAATAACTCTTGTTATAATTGTAAGCTATTATTTTTTTCACTACCTTCCCACTTATAAGATTTTTATATGAAGCTGGTAAATGTTCAATATCAGTTATAACTTTTTGTTTTTTTAGTTCATTTAATTTACTAATTGTATACATAATTGAATTATATTCTGGTTTTGCTAATTCTTTTCCAGAAATAAGTGATTTTACATGATTGTTTTCATCAATTTCTAAAAATTTTAAATTATCTGGTGTCTTTTCTATTCCTGAATTAATACAAGGCTTTATTTTGGAACCAATTATATCTCTTATTACAGTTTTTTTAACAGGAGTCTTAGATTCAACTTTTTTATATTTATAACATGGCATAACACCAACAATAGGTTTTGAATTTTTTTTAGTTGTAACTGAAATAGATTTTTTATTTGTAGCATTTAACTTCTTTGCATTAGTACTAGAAGAATAAAGTCTATTTTTATGTTTCAAAATATCTAAATTTGGAGATTTTATAGTTACACTCTTAACTCTTTTTTTATCAATTGTTATTTTATTTTCTTTTTCTTTTGTACTTTTCATGCAATTTTTCTTTGAAACATTAGCTTCTTTTGTTTTTTCATATTTTTCTGATTTAAATGTTTTGCTTTTATTTTCATTTTGTTCAATAGAAGTAGCTGAAATTATTATATTATCACTTAAAGATTTAATAGAATTTTTGGGCATATCAACTTCCTTAAAATTTTCTTTAATATTTTGAATGTTACTAGCATCGTTCAAAGGAACGTGATTATCAACAACGTTCGTATTTTTATTTTCATTATTACCAGATTTTTCATTTAATTTCATTAATTTAATAGGTTTATTCACTTTTACAATACTTATAATTTTCGGTTTATTCAATTTTTTAATATCTTTTTCATCAGTAGACATTTTAATATATAGTTTATAATATAAAATTTTAAATTATTAAATTCGTCAAAAGTAACATAAAAGAGCACTAGACATACAAATAGTCAAAACATAACCTCAAGACAAAGAAGTTTTAAATGGTGTTAAATAATTGATAGGATAGATTTTTTTAGTAATATTAATTCATAACAAAACCATAACGTTCATTTTCTGAGATTTTCTAATATTAATTTTTTTGCGATATTCAACTGAAAGGTCTACTAAAGATAGGTTAATTGACGAAAAGACAATCGTACTAACCGCGTGCATTGTTACGATTGCAACTTGTTAAAAAAATAATTTATTGCAATTGCAACTGTTTAATAACAATAGTATTTATAATATTAATAGTATTTATGACAGGAAATATATCGTACGAAAATATGGATTCTTACGAGGTAATTTATTCATTATTATTTAATGTTTAATTGTAAAAGTATTGTACATTAGGTTAGGTTAGAACAATGATTTATTATAAATATAATATTCTTATTTATTTAATAAAATATGTATAACATTTTTATTTATTTAACAGAATCCTGAATTTTTGCCACTGGAAAATTTAAAATTAAAGGTTAAAACTAATGGTGTTGTAGAAACTATAGATGCTTTGGTATGTATGTAAATAACAATGTTTGTAAATATGTACATTATCGTATATTATATTTTTATTATAAATAATATTATTTTATTATAAATGATATTATACTCATTTTTAATTAATAAATTTTATTATTTTTAATTTGTTTTAATTTATTTTTATTTAAATTTTGTTATATATTAAAATATTAAAAATTTTTAAAAATTCTTATGTGATCAATAAATTTACAATAAACAAAATTTGTTTTTTTTTAAACTTTTTAGAGTAAAAAATGGAAAAATAACCACTATTTCTTGCATTATGAAGCTCCTAATATATATAATGATGATGGAATTGAAATTCAAGGAGCAAAAGAACGTTGGGTGGAAATTGTTAATTATATGATTAATGATTTAAAATGGTTACTTAGTCTTCCATTCTATAGGTATAAAATAAGCATAATTAAAAAAAATATTGATTTATATTGAAAATTGAAATATATATATTTATATATATATTTATTAGTAGTATATTTGTACTACTTTGTATTATATATTCTTTATATAGGTTTTGGTCAAACATTATATTCAATCCCTCAATATTAAATACATTAGTATCTTTTCTTCAAGAAGCACCACCATTTTATGCTTTAGAAAATTTCCCTGCAGATATGCTGCAACTTTTAGAAATATTAAGTCGTTATGTACTTATAACTTTTACACGACTGATTACAAATAAGGAAAATTCAAAAGAATATATGGGCCGTCCTTTTTTTGGAAATTTATTATATGAGAATTATATATTTACAATTCCAATTATTTTTGATCTTTGTCAATTTTATGGTCGAGAAAATCCAAAAATAATGGAAAAAATTTTAAATTGTTTATTTATATTAGAACCACGGTACAATAATGATCTTCAAAAAACTATTCCTTGCCTTATAGAGGTGATATGATAAATATAGTTTATAAAATAATTAATCTTCTTTTAAAATAGTACTTAAAATAATAAATTTAGATTATTGATTTAGGCACTTGAAGATGTTGAAAGAAAGTTTGATCATTGTTCTATTCATACTAATGCAGCAATATCAACAAATTCTATGAAACTTACATTATTTAATTTGGAAGATATGATATTATATATTTTAGATATATCTTCAACTATCGAAATATTTTTGAAAAATTATCCTTCTGCAGCAAATGTATTTCATAAAGAGGATTTTATGAAAAAGTAAGTAATTAAACTATAAGATATTCTTATTATTACTATTACTTTCTTTATTTTTTTAAAATTATTTTTAATCTATTTATTTTATTATTGTTTTTTAATATTTAGACTTGTTTCAACATATGAAAATACAATTCCCGAAATGTATAAATTATTAGATGACTTGGCATATAATGATGAAAATATGCCGAAATATATGGAATTAAAACATCGTTTAGATGTAATAAGAATTGAAATTTTAAATATTTTTCATATTATCATACATGAACCAATATTAAATATCCAAGAAAATGTGTAAGTGCATAATTATATAAGTTAGAAAATTTCTGTCTGTCTGTTGTCTCTTTCTCTCTCTCTCTCTCTCTCTCTCTCTCTCTCTCTCTCTCTCTCTCTCTCTCTCTCTCTCTCTCTCTCTCTCTCTCTCTCTCTCTCTCTCTCTCTCTCTATTCATTTTATATTTAATGTGATATAATTATAACATCTAGAAATACCATAAAGGAAGAAGAAATTAAGAAACAAGTGGATGAATATCTTGATTTATTAAGTTCTGTAATTTCTGAAAAAGAATTTGTTACAGATTATGACCAATTTTATCCTATTAAGTCAGACTTATATATATTATCAACCCTTTGTCCCGATCCGTATCCTTTTTTTTTTAGTGTAAATATGATTATAATGATTATAGAAATAATATATTACAAAATTTTTCTTTAACAAATATTCAGTGATGAAATAAATTATAATTATATAGTGCAATCAGTCAATGCAATTACTGGTAAATCCAATGATTTATTAAATGTTTTTTCTGATATAAATGTAAGTATATAATATATAATAATTTTTATAAAATATTTTAATTAATATTTTTACAAAATATTTTTTTTTTATAGGAAGCTGTAGCTGGACCTAGTGGTATATCAAATCAAATGGCCATATCTGAAAATATAAATTCTTCAAATAAGAAACAAAAACCTATAACAAAAAATTTAGTTGAATTAGCTTCTCTTGTTAGTGAGGTTAAAGATATATTACATGATTTAGATGAATATTTCATTGAGGTAATTGTCTTATTATAAAAAAATTATTATGAAAATATATCTAATGAGATTGATTTTATAGATAAGTTTGAAGTATTATAATTATAATACAGAAGAATTAATAAATGCAATTTTAGAACAATCTTTACCCACAGAATTAAAAGAGTTAAAAGACTTAGGACATTCACAAATGTCTGCTTCACCAACTTGCACAGTAAGAGTATTTTATTATTAGATTATAAAAATAAAAAAAAATTAATATATTAAGTAATGTATATAATACATGATCTTATTCTTTTAGGAAACTTTAAATAATCAAAATTTAGATTGTAATTTTGAAACATTGAACATGTTTGATAATTATAATAATGATAGTAATGATAATAATGATATTAAATTTGATAATAATGATATTAAAACTCAAGAAATTATAAATATATCTAAAGATTATATAATCAAAAAGTAAGGATCAAAGATAATTATTATGAATTTTATATAATCCATAAAAAAATATTTATTTATAAATAACATAATTATATTCGATAACATTTATAAAATTATATTACTTTAAAGAATTTAATATAATTAAAACGAAATTTCTTACAGTTATGATCTTGTCACAGATGTTTATGATGACGAGTATGATGATACATATGACAATCGTGATGTACGCGGAAATACTCAAGATGATACTACTGAAATAGACAGGCCTTTTACTATACCAAGAGTTTGTATTTATATAATTTTATACATATATATTCTAATAATATTAATATACTATATAAATTATATATATAATATATATATAAATATATATATATAAATTAATTACATAAAAATTAATAACAATAAATAAATAATAATTTTAGATTCTTCGGGACAGACAAAAAGTTGAAACTGTAAGCGAATTAATATCAGATGATGATGATGATGATGATGACGATGATGTAAGGAATAATCAAAATGGGAAAGACTTTGTACAAAATCCAGAAGAATTACGTGCTAAAGCAGAGCAACGAAGACAAATGCGAGATAGTAGAATTGCACCAAATGTGATTGGTATAATTTGTTTATAATTTAATAAAATTAAAATAATCATTTATATTTATTAATAATATTAAAATAATATCTTTTATTTATATGTAGGTAATCCTAAAGGTCATGGACAAAAGAAAGACGTTTTATATAACAGGCAGCAGAAAAATGTTAGAAAAGCAAAATATGCTAATCATAATCGTCGTTCTGGTGCTCAGTATAAACGAAATCAAGGAATGATTCCATCATAAATTTAATTATATTTTTATATAATTATATTTTAATTTAAATTGTAAATACTGCCATATAATAAATACAAATGATACATTCGTACCTATATATATATATATATATGTATACATACATATATATATATATACATATAATATAGAATTCGATTCCTTTAACATTTAAATTCTTGTAATTTTTGTAAAATACTCATTTGAAAAATTCTTATAATTTTTAATGGTCTTTAACAATTGTAAGACCTCTTATTCTAGTTATTTGGCTGGCCATAGCTTGTTGGTATTCATTTTCAGGTATCATAGCGCTAGATGGTGATTCTGAAGCATTTGGTATTGGCATTAAATGTGTGAATAAGTGTGTTGTGCTTCCATAGTAATCTAATTGTATCATGATTAGAGCATGTATGCTAGGTTTGATGTATTCTAATCTTTTGTCTAAAAACATAGGTAATTCTACAAGTAATTGAGCATGTACAGCTTTTAATTCCTTAGCAGCTGTTTCTTCAGCTCTACGTTCTCTTTCTAATTTCGCGATATGATTAGCAGTTCTATCTTTTTTCTCTTGTAATTTTTTGACACGATTATAAGAATATTTCCAAGTAGTTACCAATTCTTCACGTTTAGTTATAGCTGCAGCTATTAAAATGAATTCATCTCGTAATTTTTTTAAAGGTTCTATAAAAGTTTTTTGACATAGAATTGCCATATCTTGCACGGTTTTCCCAATCTATTAAAAATAAAAAATTTTTATATTGCTTTTCTAATGAAATAAGAATAATTTATAAATTTACCTGTGTTGTAACAGAATGATAATTTTCCACAACTTTTCTAAATTCATCATTAAGATGTGCTAAACCACAAGTTGTTAAGTTTAATGTTAATCTTTGATCCGCTCGATCTAAATTTATTACAGCTTCTATATATTTTTTCATTTCTTTTGTTAATTTTCTAATTGTATCTTCGATACTAAAAAACAAAATTTTGAATATAAACAATAATAATAAGTTATTGAAAAAAATATATGTACCAAATGAGTTTTTGAACTGCGATATCTAATTCTCTGTCTTCTGAATGAGATAATAGAAGCGGTGCAGGTGTAGGTCTTTGTATTAAATGATTTTTCCTTAAAGGATTCCTATATATATATTGTAACATTATTTAAAAATACTATTACCTATTAGGTTAACAAATAATTATGATCAACGATAGTTACTTACCACGTCATATTATTATTACAATTTAAAAAATTTTATAACATTATGTTTTATTGGTAAAAATCGTTATATGAAAATAAATTAATATGATTATTAGTTATTAGGGAAATATCACAATAACGTATATCGTATTTGAGAATTTTATTACTATTATCTGAAATCGAATAGATAAAATTCAAGATAAAATGATTTACGTGGTTTCATATTTTACTATAATTATTTTAGTAATTTTTTTAATGAATATTTGAACATATTTCTAATAAAAATTTATTTAAAAAATATGTAATATTCGTAAATTTAAAGGTATTTAAAAAGTATTTAAAAGTATTTAATATATTTTCTAACCTATATAATCTTTTTAATTTAAGTTTAATGCAAATATATATACAATTTGTAAATTGCTTTTTTTTTAAGTGTACATTATAAAAATGATATAAATATAATATATTCAAAATAATATATTATATATAATATGTTTACAAATAGAATGTTTATATAATTATTAAAATACATAAGGATAAATAATGATATAAGGATAATAAGGATAAATATAGATATAATAAGTTTTGAAATTTTATTAAAAATAACCTTAAATTTACAATTTTAAATGTATGAATTAAAACAAAACTTAATGATCTATTATAATTAATTCATCTATACCCCAATCTTCATAACTATTATCAGGTAAATAACGTCTAATTATAATTGGAATTTTTCTTTGTTTCAATTCTTTCATTGCAATTTGTAATGGATCAGTTTCTCCTTCTAATTCCACCATCACAGGAGCACACATAGCTATTTGTAATGCTCTAGTCCCTAATACTCTTGCTCTTTCATATCTACAAATATAAGAAAAATATTTTCATTCTTTTTAAGATAAAAAATTTTTATATTATATATTTACTTTGTCATATATCTTGTTGTAATTCTTTTAGATCTTTGTACTCCTCCAGTAGCTTCTCCAGCTGCTAATAATTCTATATTTTCTCCATCTTCTTCTTGTGGTTCTAATTCAATGTTATCGTCATCATCCACATCATCAAAATCATCTGCTACCCTTTAAATAATAAAATTTAATAATTTCAATGTCATCATATATATCATCATATAAAAAGTAAATTAATTTTATATTCTATTAAATGTATTATTTTTTCTTATATATTTAACGTTATAAAATAAGCAAATTCAATAGCGTAAATTATTTTTCAAATAAATATTTTATTTTGTTTGAAAGATATTTATATTATTAAAATATAAAATAAATAGACAAATATATGACAAAAAAAGAACATTTACTATCAATAAATGTTCGATAAATGTAAATATTACTTACTCATCTCCATCAAAATCATCATCTGCCATATTTTATTATTAATTAAAAAAATATTTATATATATTATACAAGCAAAGTAGAAAATCTTATATACTTATTTAATATTTTTTTTATATCAGAATTAACAATCAATACGTATTACTGTTAGTACAAAACACAAGAAAGAATAGAGAAAGTAGTGACATCTTTAACGCTAACAAAAATATTAAAAATATCACTATTTTCGTGTTACTAGAACTTACTAGAATGAAAAATCAAAAAGTATATTTGATAATATAAAATAAATTGATAAAATATATGAAATAAAAAAATATACTCGAAAGTTTACTAATACGTTCAGTTTTTATAATCTGAAGTATCATTAAATAAAGTTATTTGATTTTTCATTCTATATCTGAAATCTCAGACGATTCGTATATTTTATTAATATCTAATATTTAAATAAAATAAAATTATAAATTTATCATTTTACATTGTATTAATAATTAGTGTAACATTTTATATTTTTATATTACGTTAATATTTTAATCAAGTATTTTTTCTTTTATCAAAAGTAAAATTATAAAAGTACAGTTATGAAGAAATAAATTTTCAAAAGTTTCTATAATTAATTAATATTTTTTGTGTAATTTAATTAATATTTATGTATAAATTAATTTTTTTCTAAGAATGAAAAAAAAGTTCTTGAGAGCATTTTTGTGATAAGCTAGATAATAGTAAAATGAGAATAGAAATAAAAATCTGGGAATCAGTATTTTTAAATATAATATATATAATAGAGTAATTAATTTTATTTTGCAAATGAAACACACATAGCAAAGAAATGGGAGGAGATAAGTAAGTAAGAATTGATCATTAGCACCATCTCATGCGTAAAAGATATATTTCTTCAATAAATAAAGTAACACAGGATAAAAATTATTAGTACCATTTTGAATGTCTGAGGAATCTTTCTAAAAGCATTCAAGAAATGGTACTAGCTTTCAATTCTTATCTTAGTTTGCGTTCGTTTTATCTAAAGAATGTCTTTATCAATCAAGAGATGGCATTTACTATCAAATCTTATATTATTTCTTATAGTTTTTATCTATGTTTCATCTTCGTTACTCTGGAGATGGCGCAAAGCATACTATAATTTTTCATCTATCTTCATCCTTCTTTTACTATTTGTTTTCCTTGTTTATATTTAATTTACAAATTCATGTGCTCAAGAAATTGTTGGCAAGATTTAATTTTATTATCTTATATCATAAATATATATATTCTATATATTTATATATGTAGTAGGAGAATATACTTTTTTGAATATATGTGTTATATAATAAATCAATTTTTTTATGTCAATTTTATATACATCGGGAATCATTATTTTTATATATTTATATAATTATGTATTTTATATATAAATTCGATTTATTCGAATAAAACAAGTATATCAAATTCCATAATTAATATTAAGTAAAATGATGAAAAAAATGTTTTTTTTTAAATGCAGAAGATGGCACTAGTACTCAATTCTTATTCTATCTCTTCCATCTTTCTTTTATATTTACTTTCTTCGTTTATATCTGTTTCATTTACAGTACTCTAGAGATGGCGCTAAATCCCAAATTTTTATTTTATCTGTATTTTTATCTCTCTATCCGCTATTCTTGTTTAGCATCACGAATAGATTCTCAAGAATCTTGTTGCTTATTCTATTGGATATATTGGAATAATTAATTTATACATAAATATTAATTAAACTATATTAAAAGATATTAATTAAACATAAAAATTTTTACAATTTATTAGATTTTTATTATTTTCGAAATAATATTTCCATTTTATAATTTTATTTTATTTAATATTAAATATAAATTAGATATTAAAAATGTGCATGAATCATTTGTTGAAGATATTTGTTATTATAAATTTATTATGAAATGATAGGATCATTTTATTTTCTTATTTTTATTTTCACGGTATTTTTTATTCATCAAATTTTCTTCGCATTTTAAAATGTTGAAATGTTATTTAAAATTAATATAAAATTAATAAGAAAGTTTTTAATATTTCAGTCAAATTTCAAAAGATACGCGTTTTTAAAGAAAATTTCGGAGTAAAACTTACTAAAGATTATTGAAATATCAATCGAATTTTAATTACGAGTTACACTACGAGAAACACATGGCGAATGATTTGCACGTTCAAAGTTTCAAAGTACTATTTGATTACGAACACCTATACTTAGATCGATAAAACACGTTGCGTGCAAAAAATATCAAGGGCACAGGTGTACTGTTACCATTCCTCTTTGTTTTCCGTCTATAAAAAAAGAAATAGAAGAAAATGAAATTGAAATCTTTCGAACGTGTTCACGCATTAAATCGAACAAGAATTCTCACACGTCAACAACAATATTCCTGTCCCTATTTTTCAAAGATTCAAGAATAATTTTTCAATCGATTCGTGATCAAAAAGAAATTCCTATTCTCTTATCATTTCCTTTATTCTTCTTCTTCTCTAAAATTAGATAATTTTTCCCTCCCATCTATTCCTAATAAAATTACAACAAGCTTTCCCATCCAAGTTAAACCAAATTGTTTATCCAAAATGTTTCAATAATTTCATCATGAAAGAATGGATCATGAAAGAAACATATTCTTGTCCTCTCTCCCTCTTCTTCTCCCCCTTCCTTCCTCCGCATTTTTTCTTTAAAATTCTTACACAACAACGTAATCAAGGAAGGAACGATGGAAAGATCGCGATATCATGGAATGGGGAAAAAACCTAGGATGAAATTTTTCCTCTGCGAAGCACGTGCGAAACACGAGATAATATTGGCGGATGCGTTTTAGAAACGGAACGTCTTATTTTTCGATTTCCTGTCAAAAGCGGAGCATGCTGACGCGAAGGAAGATCGACACTGGGGAACACTGACCTCCCTCTACTACTTGCCTTGTGTCCTTGGCCTTGAAACGAGAACGTGTTTCGGGAGATGAAATCCAACCGCACAGGTGGAACGATAATTGCTCGGCCGTCATAGCGAACGTAAGCCTCGGCTTTACTTTCGCTCCGTTACGGAATCGGAGAACTTACGGATGAGGAGGAGAGTCACGAGCGTTAGGTAACCATTTTTTTATCCCCATCTTTGCTCGAGGGAACGGGCGAAAAATCGATGGAAATCGATCGATCGATAAAGTGAAAACGTACGTGTGAGCTTCGGAGAATTATAGAAGAGAGAAAGAATTGTAGAGAATTATGGAAGAAAGAAATCGGCAGTATACAATTTTTCCTTGGAAAATTCGTTGCGCGGTGGAATATATCGAGGGAAGATGATTTCAAAATTTTTGAAAATTTTTCTAAAACGAAAGCGCGAGAGCGAGCGACTCGATGCATTACGGTTTCAACTCGTGCAAAGAAAATTATCCAATTTATGCCTCTGAACGAGAAGACCGCTGTTTACCGACGCAATTAATTTCAATTGAGTCGCGCTATTTTTCTCCGTTTCTATACGAAACCCGATACATATTTGGCGTCGGTACATTTCAATTTTTTTTTAAAGGATAGATCTTATATAAGATAAATGTATCTTTAATCTTAAACCTTGAAGATTAATTTAATGAAACTAAATTTCTTGTATGAATCGGATAGAAAATTTTCATGTCGTGTCGATAAGATAATTAATCCTATCGCAGATGCAATTTGACCGAGAAAAGAAATATGCACAAGACGCGTTGAACAAAGAGTATTAATCATTTTGATCCGCTTTTAATCGTATCCGAGTAACCACGTCTCTGATCCACGAAAAACCACTAAGACAATAATCGGTTTGACCTATGGCATCCATTCCCAAGGCTTGTTAAACGTAATAATTATTATTGACGTCCCATTCGTTTCCGTTTCGATGACTTTGAAAAATTTTTTCCCCCCTACACCTTTGCATTGTTTTTCTCAACTTAGACTCATAAAACTTACATACGTGCGACGGTATGTATACATTACATATGGAAAATTCTGATATTAAAATCAGTGGTTAACATTGTTTCATCGAAGTTTATTTATTCAAAAAAACGTCTATTCAAATTTTACTTAATTTATTTATTCACCTATTGAAAAAGAAAGAAAGAAAAATGTAAAAGTCATCATAAGCTAAGAAAGAAAAAAGAAGAATTTCGAAACACTAATATTCTCGAATTAACGAGGACGATAACGTAATAATAATCCTGTTAAAAAAAAAAATAACACCAATGTGACTACATTTAGAACATAAATTTTGAATAATCGGAAAATAAACGATAGAGAGAAGAAGAAAATTGTATCCAACATAAATTACAAACATTCATCTCTGAACAGAATTTCCATTTCCCCTCGAATGAACGAGTAAGAACTAAAGAAAGAATTACAAATATATAAACGAAAACACGGGGGAGGGGGAAAGAAGAGGGGGAAGCTCGAAGTCGAGATCCTCTTCCTCCTGAGATCATCGTCATCGTCAAAAATATGTAGAATAAAATAAAAACTGGAGAGTTGAAGAATCGAAGGCGACGGGAGGAATCGACGAAAGGAGAGAAAGGAGAGAAAGAAAGAAGAAGGGAGCGGCGGCGAGTGGCGGGCACCCACAGCTGCTCCGACTCCTGTTACCGCGTCATCGAGTGACGCCCGCCCGATTGCACGCGATACGCTCTGCCCGCCCGATGAAATCACCTTGCGCAATCGGTTCTTTTTTATCCGTGGGAATTCGCAGGTCCCTTATATATACATACATACGCGATTCGCGTGCCCGACACAAGCGACAGACAAGCGGCCGCTCAGCCACGGATGTGAATGGTGGGTCCATTCGTACCGATCTGGAACGAAGGAAGCCGCGTCTCGGCCGGTGTACACACAGTCACCAGATAAAACCGGACTTGCACTCGGTGAATAACGAGTCTCCGCGTGGCTGTCCTCTCGGCTGCAACAACGGCCACACTGTTGTGTACCGCACCGTTTCACCGCCTCTCGTTTCCTTCGGCTTTCCTTCCTTTGGCCGACGAGAGAGAGAGGAGAAAAATCGGATAGACGAAAACGAGGCGAAGTTTCACACGGAGAGAAGGCAAAGATCGGGTCGCGGAGCTTGTAGAAGTAGGAGGAGGTTGGAAAAATCGCACGGAGACATGGCCGAGGTGAAAGAGACAGACTGGTGACTTGAGTCGAGAAGAGTTGGAAGTTTCGAAGTTCGATAGAGAGGAAAGAGAGAGGAATAGGGAGGAGGATTTTTGTTGTTGTTATTCCAGTCGATCTGGAATGATCGTTTGGAGGAGCTAAGGAGAAGAGGGTAAAAAAAGGATTATTCTCGTGTGATTATTTTTATATACAATAATTCTCGTTTGAGATCTGAGCTTTGAGAGATGAATCTGTGCGAAGTGGAATTGAGAAATAAAAATTTCTTCAATTGGAGCCAAGAGAACAGCGTGTGGAAAAAGGTCTTGTTGGTTTACCTAAGTGATTTCTGGCTGATGACATTCTTCTTGGGAATGTGGGAAATATACACGTGGGGGGATTATATGTTTTATGAAGAATTTGACGATGATTACGAGCCATTAGATGCTTTGTAACTCGTGAGAAAAGTTATTTCTTCCCAGAATTTTCTCGAGGTAAATAAACTTTAATCTCTTAACATTTTATCGTTCGAAAGAAAGATTTTTATTCTTGCTTGTTTTCGAATCGTTTTCTAAAAAAAAAAAACTCCACTTAATGAACTTAAACGCTCATAAATCATCACGATTGTTAATTGATTAATTATGTATCATATCTTCACGCGAATTTATATCTGATGGTTCGCATTTAATCTCTTGACATCTCTAGATCATAAGACGCGATAAGCATGGATTATTATACTAATTAAATATTTTATAACGTAGAGCATGGATTTCAAGAACGTGTTCGAAGATCTTGAACCGTATAGAAAATTGACAACACATGGTAAGAATATATATGTATATGTCGCGTGTGTGAACTGTTTAAGAGAACGTTATGATTGAGAAATGGTATAGTTGGTTGTGAATAATCGAGTAGAGCTGTTTGTGAGATCATCGTACGAGGATCGTGTGTACACACAGCTATAAAAATTATCGTCGAGTCGTTGTTGCCATTTTTTTCTTTCGAGTTCGATCTTAATCTGAACGAGTTCATTTACTTTCATTCGTTGATCTCGCATCATGTTAATTATGTACGATCATCGAGTATTAACAAGTTTTCGAAACGGAAAGTAATATTCAAAGTTTTAAACGAAAATTTCTGTTTGCAGAAGAATGGTGAATCGAAGGATTGAATAGGAAGAAAATCGTAAAAATCGATCCTGAAAAAAAAAGAGAAAATATCAAAAGAAGATAAAAATGATCGTCGCAAATGGAATAAATGGACACGTGGAGGAATATTTGGATAAGGTGATTTATTATCTGAAAAATATCTTTGTATGATTTTGCTTTTCCGTCTTAATCGGATTTAGATAAATTTTTACATTTCGATAAATTTTTAAATATCGATGTTAATAATTTAGCACCGTTCGATTCGAAGGTGCCAATTTTTTAAACAATCAAATATATTTAACGTTTTTGAGAGAAATTATATCGAGTAACGTATTTCTAAATTTGTATTAAAAAAATATTGATTTATTGATCGAATTTACTGATCGAATATGAATAAAATAATTAATTAATGAATTTAATTAATGAATTTAATCTTCTGCTTATTATTTTAATTATTACCTATTTTGATATGAAATGGTTATCAAGAAACGAGACTTATTCCATTATGTAATCCATATATATATGTTATCATTTTTAAACGCTAAAAAGAAAGAAAAAAAAAAAAAAGGGAAAAAAGCAAATAAAAAACCAAGACTTATGTATTACTTACATAAATCTTTGATATCGAATAGAAATAACACGCAAAAGAATGCAATATATTCTGAATAATAAATTTCCTTTTAGGTCGAGGTGAATGCGGAGGAGGAAAAGAGAAGGGAGAAGAAAGGAGTCACGTATCAGGTAGAAGTTTTTTTTTTCTTTTTTTTCTTTGGAGTTTCTAAACAAATAATTTAAAGAAGCGAATCAATGTTATTTTTTCATCGACTACATGAATTCTAAATAAGCGATGATGTCTAAATCAGAATTGCAAATATTATTTTGCACAAAGAAATCTTATGTAATAAACGGCTTCGTGTTAACATGGTAATGACTTTGAACAATTATAATGTAAACTAAAATATGAAAAGAAAATAAAAAAAAAATGGAGAAAAATTTTGCTATTGTCGAATACAATTAAAACGAAAATTTAATAATAATATAATAATAATTTCTATCGAAGATCTTAATATTTCGTATAGAAAATAAATTATTATTTATCTGTAAACTGGATCGAAACTTTATTTTTTCTAAAGATAAAAGCATAGAAAAAAAAATAATTATGACGATTATGATAAAAAAAGAGAATAATTCTAAATAATTTGTTTTTTTTTTTGCAATGTCGACGAACGTTTATATCAATTTTACTTTAGAAATAAAATCATGCGTTATTATTATTACGACTTGTAACTTGTTTTGCCAATCATAGAATGTTTCATCACAATTAATTTAATCAACGTTTAAACGATATACAATAAATAAGATTCAGAATTCATTTGCCAATTGAATACACACACGAATAACGATTTTGGAATTAAATTGAAATAATGAAAACTGTAAAATATTATTTTTAAACAAACGAGATAAAACGTCATTTGTTTAATGATACCGAGCTATATATTTCTTATCTGTATACAGAGTCGAACTAAATAGTCTTGGAAAATTTACGAGTATTTGTTTTTTACTTAATAGTTATCATTTGCGAATTAAAGCGGTGAATAAGTAATGTAATTGGTCCATCGTCGTCCCTCTAAAAAATTAAATAAAATCGTATCGAGTTCAATTATTTACAATTGATATATTTATATATCGATAATATTCATCGAGTTTACTATTATACTATTTATTATATCATTCATTGTAATTGAAAGATTCAATGTATTATTGATTTAATAAAAATTTATTAATAAGTTATAAATATTTTCTCAATTGGTGTTTTGACATGTGATTTATATTTGAGATGTTATAGCATACATGCTCGAGACTCTTTCTAGACCTTTGATCTTCAGAAATAATCTAAAGAAATGTTGTGGCTAAAGAAATTAAAAAAAAAAGAAAAAAATACGGATCGCTAGTTTTTAACATTGTCAAATGCGAAAATGTATTTTTCAAGAATTCCTTTGACGATCAGATCGAATTACGAATATTCGCGAAAAGAAATATTGAAAGAAAATCGAGATCTATCCTATGAAAAAAATTCCAAACACCAACTTGTTATTTGCGCAACGAATTAAACAAGATACTTGATATCACAGATATTAAATTAGTAAAATTTTTTGCTTTCTATTTGTTAAAAATAGATTCGCTTTTCTTCGATCGAAGTTGCTCGTAATTATTCGTTGATCTCGTGAAAGAGATAAATAAAATATAATTATCAAATTATAATAATATTTTTGAGTTTTTTTTTTCTAAAAAAAAATTGAAAAATTGTTGAAAAATTGTTTAATAAATACTTGATATTGACAACGAAAACAAAATAAAAGTGAATACTATAAATATAATTTCAATTATAAATAATATAAATAATTGTAATTATTTAAATATATGCAATTGCAAAAATGTAAAATTAGTTACAATTACATAAATATGTTAAATGCAGACTAGTGCAGATACAAAATAACTTAGCATATATATATATATATATATATATGTATATATGTACATATATATAGTATTAGAGAAAGAGTTTTGCGTAACTCGAAATATTATCGTTTAACGTTGCTTTACGTAAACTTGTTGGTGACATTTCAAGGCTTGATTTAATTATTCCTCCGGATGTCTTGCTCGTCTTCTCTTTGAACCTTCATCCCAAACCGGTTTCGATATTGGTCATATAAGAGCAGTCTCGTCGATAGTAGGGTTGTTTGGGAAAAAAAATCCCCTCGATTGACTGGCATTTATTCAACTTTGCTTCTCGACACACTCGTTATGCGTTCTTTTATATTTTATCTGTTCTAATCGCATTCAAAATCGCGGGGAAATATGATATTAGAACGATATTCATCCAATTCTTCGATCTTTCATAAATTTCTTTTTTTTTTTCACTCTAGAATTCAAGAAAATGTTAATTTGATTTTGAAGTAAAAATGGAAATGTTTGTTTTGTCGATAGCAAATTTTATCAAAAAAAAAAAAAAAAAAAGAAAGGAAAGAAAATACTTGAATCAATTTCATTTTTTTTATCATCAAAATTATCTATCAGAATTCGCTATTCATTGATACCTCTAATCAGCATTACTCGAAGAAATAGCCAATCAGATGATTAATATGATAATCATTTGAATTGATCATGATATTTAATGATGTCATCGTTCATCGATTATCGATAAATTAACGATTAAAAATAATAAATTTTTTTATAACATGATATATAAGATAATTATACAATTAATCGAGTATTAAAATTTATAATATCGATTACGAATGGAACGAGAAACGGATTTTTCCATCACGAATCAGATGCAAAAGATTTATGTAACAAGAACGTTATGATAGGATAACTTCGTTGAAGATTAATTAACTTCTTTCTTCAAACTTCTTGCTTATTCTTTTTTTTTTGTATTAACTTGTAATTAAAATCTTTGGAATATATTCTAAAATATATTCGTTTGCAGATACTAATGGTTCTCTGCGCTAATTCTTCGATCCTGGGTCCATCCATGGCTTTCGGCTATAGCGCAGTGGCATTGGAACCGATGATGGCACCTAGTAGCGACGTGAAAATCGACAAAGTTGAAGCAAATTGGATTGGTCGGTATCATTTTTACTTTTTCTTGATCTCGATTGATTTAACCATTAATCCTCAACGATATTTATAACAAGATGAGAATTAAAAAAAAATATTTTACATCGATATACCGTAAATTTTCTTAGAATAAATTTAATTGAACACGTTTGAAATTAAAAAAATATAATCCACAGCCACAGCTACAGCACTGGGTATCCCACTCGGTTGCATTGTATCTAGTTACACTATGAGGCGGGGAAGAAAGTTGAGCCTGTTGATAACGTCGATCGTGTCCATCGTTGGATGGTTGCTCATTTATCTCGCTGGAACATACGAGCAGATTCTTGTGGGCAGAATTATTTCCGGAATCGCGACCGGAATGGCCTCGGTCCCAGCCACCGTTTATAGCGCGGAGATTTCTTCTCCAAAATGGCGATCGACCATGGTCACGTGGACCAGCGTAACCATCGCTATTGGCGTTTTGATCGTTTACATTTTTGGCTATGCGTTGAAGGTAAATATATAAATACATATACACACATATACATATATCGCATCTCCTTCGAACGAACCTT